>NW_026854641.1:0-29009 GCF_026571515.1 Ruditapes philippinarum | reverse complement strand
AATACACTTTAAGAGATCTAATAAACCTAAGAGTATAAAAATTAAAATCAACAGTACAGAAAAGGGCAGGGGAGGTCTAGTGGTTAAGGTGTTTGCCTCTCAACCCAGGAATCTGGGGTTCAAGCCCAAATTGGGTTACACTGGTTTTTATTCCAAGAAGCGGACTTGAAAGTAATTAATATAAGTTGCAATAACTTGTTTCGCAATCGAACTTAAATACAAATGTTTAAACTACCAACCTTGTAATTATCAGGCAGTGGTCCTTTATTTAAACAAGTGGGGGTACTTTATAGCTCATTTCTCCACCGTTGTATGATATATGACCCAACCATTTCCTATCCTTAAATACCTGTAAGAAAATAGCAGGGCATCTATTAGTCATTTACTTCTTGATTTTTGCTTTTGACTTCCAAATTATAATGCTTTTCCTTCTCTACCTATATTATGTGATTTCCTATGTCAGACATTTTCGAAACTCTGACTTCCAAATTTTGGAACTTAATGGAAGCCCTGAAAATAGCACTAGGTTATACATACACTTCAGACAAGTTTACAGAACAGAACAGAACAGAACATACTCTTTATTCTCTCAGGTACATAAGTACAGTATGAGGAAAATAATCATAAAACATAGATTTAAGTTTGACAAAGGTGTATAAGTAATACATTGGGGGGGGGGGGAGACCGTAATAAAGTTTGAAAGTAGAACTTAATCCGTATAGGTAGATACTGTATAAAAACAAACAAAAATATGTGAAATGTAATGTAAGATTATGCCTATATTCTGATAATTACTTAAATTTGGCCATTAAGGTTTTACAAAAAATAGACAAATGCTTTAATTTGTCAGGTGATTTCATATTCAACAAACTATTAAAACAACTGTCAGTGTTTGAAACTGCAAAATTTAACTTATTGGTAAGAATTGACCGTTGATACATAAAGAAAGGGCAGCTTAATAAATAATGTTTTTCGGTGCCTAAATCATCTAGGTCACAAATTGTGCACTTTCTGTCATTGAATACTGTTCCGTCCCACCTTCCGGTTTCAACAGGAAATTTATGATTAGAAGACCGAAATTTAAACAAATTTAGTGCGTCACTATGCGGCAATAAGTTAAAATATGATTCAAATTCTAATGTGGATTTAAATGAATTATATATTTTGCCTTTATTAGAAGATTGCAAATTCCCGTACCATTGTTGCTTGTACTGATCTATTAACGTGAGTTTTACCAATGCACGTGTATTTAACGGTATATTTGTATAAAATTGATTTAACCACAGGTATGAACGGTCAGCTAAATCAAGTATTCTCTTAATGTACGAGGTCCATTTAAAAGTTGCGGTTTGACGATTTACCATATATGTATAAAGTTTAAACGATAACTTGTTATGGTCACCAGATAGTAAGCGTGTCCAAAATCCTATCATCCTGCTTTTAACTACAACTGAGATAGGATACCTTCCCAATTCACCGTGTAATATATAAATAGGTGTACTTCTACGGGCGTTTAATAGTTTGCGCAAAAAATCGTTATGAACTGATTCTAATTAACATATCTAAGTTTTCGAAGCCAAAAATTTCTGAGCCATATGTTAGAATCGGTAAGACTGATCTAATAATTTTATGCTCAAGTCAATTGGTAAGTCAGCATTTCTAATTTTAGAGAAAAGTAAAAACATTGCTTTTTTGCTGTTTGCGGGCATTAAGGAATGACCCGGAACTTCGAAATGTAACGACTAGATAATGATATGTATCTGAAAACTCGAGAATGTTATCACCAAGTTTGAATTTGTAGTTATGAACAGACCGACAGCCGGGGAAATAACTGTTGTTTTGTGCAAGTTAACTGTAAGATCCAATTCTCTATAATAAGAATTAAAAGCGTTCAGACATATTTGGAAATCCGTTGGGTCATCTGAAATAATAACGGTGTCATCAGCATACAAAAAGACTAAAAGTTTAAGCCAATTAGATTCATTTACATCGTCTTCAAGTTTTACACCGATGCCACCTGAATCTTCAATACATGTCTGTAAATCGTTAAGAAAAAGAGCGAACAAAAGAGGCGACAGATTCTCACCTTGACGGACTCCATTCATGCATGCAAAAAAAGGGGGACAATTCACCATTAAGGGAAACACAAGATTTAATGTTACTATACATATTTTGAATGACTTTTAGAACCTTACCATTGATGTTAGAATTTAACAACTTTAGCCAAAGACTAGTCCTATTTACTTTATCAAATGCCGCAGAAAAATCTATAAATGCGCAAAACAATTTTTTCTTCTTATGTTTCAAGATGTTGATTATTGAATGAAGGGTAAAAATATGATCCTGACAAGAAAATCCTTTTCGAAAGCCAGCCTGATTTACATTAAGAATATTATTAGATTCTAAATATTTAGTTAATCTGCAGTTAAGTATTGAGGTAAACAATTTCCCAAGACAACTAAGTAAAGTTATGGGCCTATAATTGGATGGTTCTTTTGGATCACCTTTGTTTTTGAATAATGGAACGATATCTCCATTAAGCCATGATGAGGGCATATAACCTGTGTCTAAAACAATGTTAAAAAGTTTTTTGTAAATCGGTAAAAAAATATCCTGTGTATTTTTTATGTATTCTGTAAGTATATTATCGACAGGACTGCATGCTTTACCATTCTTAAGACAATTTATGTTTCTTATTATTTCGTTCGTGGTGATTTGGGAATTTATTTCTTCGTTAAAATTATTTTGTTGCATTGGATTTGCACTAGAGGACAAGGAGCCCGTACAAGATAGTCCCTGTATCAAGAATATTAGTTAGGGCTGTATAAAACATAAACATTTAATCCCAATTAACAAATATATACAAAATCATTAATTAAGTAGGTGGCCAGAAACATAATGGATCTTAGGTATGTGAAATTTATGACTATCATAGCTTTTAATCTTTTGTTTGAATATGTGCAAATTGTTTATCTTGTTTTTCTTTCCATGTTATGAAAATTAACAGTGTTGCAGAGTTAACAACCTTTTTTCACAGGTAATTGCTAATTTTTCAAAACGCTTACCAGGGCAAAAAAGACTATGCCAAAAAGGGAATATAACTCTGCCAAATACGAGTATAATTCCAGGATTGTCTGCCCTTGTGATATGGTGTCGCCTGTATAACCAAATACACCAAGTTTGGAGTGAATAGGTTCAATAGTTTCCAAGAAAATGGACCTTAACTTATTACAGGTCACAGTGACCTTGACCTTTGACCCCAAAATCAATACAACAGATTGACCTCACCCAGGTCACATATTAAGTTTCAAGGATATAGCTTTTTCAGTGATAAAAATAAAATGACTGGTAAACATAAACTTTTCCATAGAGTTTAACCAATGCCAAAAAGTCTATCATGACAATGTTTCCACAATTGTTCATTTCAAGTGAAGTTAAAACAACTATTGAAGAATTCTACAGCATAATCACATACCTGAAAGTTTCGTTGTCTCCATTCACCAGTTTCAGGATTAAACATATACTGAAAGCGAAAATACAATTATAACAAAAAAATATGTTGATGCAAAATCATTGGTGTTACAAAATGTATACATATATGTTGACATATATGAGAAAATTACTTAAATTCACAAACATCTAGCAGTCACAATGATTTATCTATGACACCAATATGATCTCAGGTCAGCTTGCATGCTGAACAGTCTTTTTCTCTCTTTTTTTTTTGAAGCCCCAACTGGGTAACCCCTGATACCTTACATGATATATACGTATATAATATACATGCCGGACATTCTTTAAATCAGACTTTATCCTGCTAGATGCTTAATTTTACATTTTGAAAACTATATCCTTTACAACGGTAAAAATACAAATTCGCATCTTCTCAAGATAATGATAAACACTATCAATAATGAGAAAAAATATGGCATGCTTCTTAATGCAATCTTCACCTTTGTGCAAATTTCATACCTTTAATTGCTTCAAGCTTCATATTTTATAACAAACAAACATCATTTAGTAAAAATGAATTATTCAAATATTTAAACTTCTGAGATGAAATCATGAAAAGAAGACACTTAATGTTATATTCCAACCTGAGGTAGAAGCTTCCAGCCTTCCTCTGCCACCAGTTTTACAGCCTCAAGGCTGTATTCTAAACTTTCTTCATCCAGAAAATATGGGACATTTATCCTTGTAAATCCAGGCCTGAAAGATAATTAAAAACTCATACATAATCACCTTCATAATCACTTCGATCAACATAAAAAAATCACAAACTCATATCCTGCATAAAGTGACTCAAATTTCTAGTCAGAAGAATAACACTTTTTTCATTTAAAACCATTACTAACTTTTTTCAAAAAAAAAAAAAGAAAACAAAATGGGTTTTTTTAATTCAAAATTTTTTAAATTTAAATTCAAAATATGTAATTAATCACATACCCGTGCTGCTTTTATGACAAGGTCGTGCATATTTTGATGTGACATCATTTGTGTTATACAAACATAGTGTAAAGATGTGCTAAATGCAAGTTACACTGCAGGACTGGTGGTCAATGAAAAAAATGAATCTTTTTCACTTCAAACAGTCTTATTTTGGGTATGTGATAAATAAAATATTATATTTGTGTACGTTCATTACTGAATTTATTGACCTCCTCTATTTATTTACGTGAAAATAAGTAGGATAAATTTATACCTAAGAATTTCCCTCTGTGAATATTCCCTGTACCTTCTTAAATGTGCTCTATCCAGTCGACTGTAATCAGAAAAGTTACATGATTATCAAATGCATTGAAGTATTAATTAAATAAACCAAAGATTAAAAATGTCTTTGAGATATTATAACAAGAATAAAATGTCATATTAAAAGTAAATGAAAATCAAATTTTCATTTACTTATACTTGTAACATTAAGATATTGAATTTTAATAACAATTCACATAGAGCTTATCTTAGAAGTATTTAATAATATTGCCAATGATTTTATACCTAGAAACATGTTTTTTGTTTGTTGGATTTTTCATTACACCAGGTAGGTCATAGGTCATATGGCGACTTCCAGCTTTACTGGTGGAGGAAGACCTCAAGTGCTCTGTGCATTATTTCAGGCACAAACGGGCACCTAAGTAGAACCACAGACGTCCAATCAGCTAGCTGGATAGCTTCCTCACATGAAAGAATTCAAAGTCTCTTTCCCCATTTCGAACCCAAAGTGGTGAGGAGCAAGTGCTTAAAAGTCAACTGCCTTAACCAATTAATTGGCCACAAACACCTCATACAATACAAATTTTCAATTCAGTAGTATAGGTATAATTTTTACTTATATTTCTCACCTGTCTTCAGCCAGTAGATGCTCAAACCTCTCACTGACCTCTTCCTCCATTCCTAACAAGTCCTGTATACGTAATAATCATGTTAACAATACAATTAAACCAAATCAACTTTACCATATCTGGATATCATTGTAAAAAGTTAATACTGTTTATATTATTTGACAACATAGTGTTTACCTAAAATACTGTCCTTTATAGTGTTATTTTACTTAGTAAAACACAATTTACTGATGCCAAAATTTTGCATTGAATGGCTTAATAGTTTTGTTTGTTTGTTTGTTTCATTTTACGCCTTTTCCTAACAGTATTTCAGTCATATAGGCGGGTAGTTTCCTAACCATCGTTCCTGGAGAGTTACACCAGTACTAGACTACCTTCCTCCGTGCTAAAGCATCTCCAGGGGATCGAACCCACGCCAGAGAGGTAACTGGATTAGAAGTCATCGACACTAACCCCTCGACCACAGAGGCGGTGGAATGACTAAATAGAGATCTATTTTGAACACATAAATATGATCCTTTCTAGTAAAATACATTTTGCATTATTCATCAAAAGTTTAAGCTGACTACTGATTCCCCTATGCTCCCTTTTTTAATATCTAAAATAAGTATAGAATATTGGTTCTTTCCGTTTTATTTCCATAATTTTAATCAATAAAGTACAGGAAAATGGTGCCCACTTTTGTTTCTTTTAAGCAATGTACAGATGACTAATACACTTGTTTTTTTTTACATTATTTGTTTAAGTAAATACAGTACTGGTATTCTTTTTACATTTTGCACAATTTGATAGTTTTACCACAAATGATGCTTGGCTCTGTACAGATGGAATGCCACATTGTCATTGAATTACCCATTTACCTACTGGAACCAAAAGTGACATGCCTTTTTCACTAGTATAGAGCCAGACCAGCCTGAATAACAATCAAGTAGTCTGACCAGGCTTTGTACCGATATAAACACAATCAGGTAGTCTACCTAGGTTCTGTACTGACAGTAACACAATAATGTATTTTGATATTGAAAAACTTTAAAAACATTTCTCTGCCTGCCCACTGCCCCACATTCACCATACTTACCAGGGTTTGCGCATTGTGCATCCCGGCCAAAAATTGAAAGGACTGTAGGGTAAAATCCATAAATAAAAATTCAACAGATTAAAGATAAAAACCGTTGCTCAAAATCTAGGAAAGCATTTTTTTCTATTTGTATGAAACTTGTATGAAATAGAATACTACCATAGCATATGGACCAGCACATGCACATCCTCCTCTAACCTGGATCCCAAACAAATCATTGAGCAATGTACTGACATAATTATGATGTAGGAACCTGCCAGATTGTTTATGATACACCATAAATGAGAAGAAAGAAAGACGAGGTGCGTCTATGTTGCCTAGATTGATCAAAGTCGGATGGTCTTTCCATACTTCTCTCGCTTTCCTGCAAACATAAACAAAACAAGGAGTCTTGTTACAATATATCAGAAAAGGAACATTATCAGTAAATGTTAAGTGAAGTCTTATACAGTGAAGCTTTGCTAATCCGAACTCTTCTAATCCGTAATCGTTCCTAATCTGAACAAAATGTCCAGTCTGGATTTTATTCATTCTATTTTTAATAGTAAAAATCCTTTCGGATCGGAAACCTGTCTTTTCCGAATTCCTGACGATTTTTTCAAATTTTGTTCTTGTTTTACTCTAAAATTAAGCTCCTGGATTCGAACATTGTTTGCCGATTGTCACACCTACAGCCTATACTTTCATTCAAAATGAAGATATCCCACATCTTGCTTGCAGGTGTAAACATACATCAAACTGGTGAGAGTAATGCAGTTTGATTAATGGGTGAAATCTATGATTTGCAAAGGTGTGAAAATTACACTTCGCTTGTTTTCATATCAACTATAACAGCCTTATTGATTGATTTGTGGCATGTTCCATAAATATGTCCATATTATGCATTCACAGAACTTTTAATTTTTTGTAATAAATTTAATGACATATATGGGATTGAATAACGTCAATTAAGGGAAACTGTTAAGTGCATTCTGATAACAGCCAAATCATGTGAGAAAACAACAATGCCTGTACAGATATTTAATCATGTTAAACATCGTAGTGTAGGACTTATATACCCTTGAGGACAATTTTTTTTTCATGTGTATTAAAATGAGCGATAAGAGTTTATAAGTTTGTAAAAATAAAATATTTATGTTGCAATTTTATATGCATCCTTAAACTTTTCTGCCCCTCTCATATACTATTATGCAAAAAAAATCCGGAAACCTTTCTAATCTGAAATTATCTTCTGGTCCGGATGAGTTCGGATTAGACAGGTTCCACTGTAACAATCAATGCCAGAAAATTTGCAATCATTTTGAAAATGATAGTAAAATAACTTGTTAAACTAATTTTTGATGTACTAATACATATTTAAACAAGAACGTGTTTGTATATCACAAATGCCAGGTACTTGTCAGTAATAATATTTTAAAAAAAGGTTTACCCATTCACTCAATAATAAACAGAAAAATTGCCCCCAAAAAATGTAAACAGATTAGTAAATACAGTAATATACTGGTTTTGGTCGTATCAATACAAAGGCTAAAACTTTTGACTGAAAACAAAGCAATTGATTGATTCAACCTCAGAACAGACTTCACATAAATTAATCAACCAGCACTTAAACTGCTTAAAATGTTGTCAGTCAATGAACAGCACATGAGGTAAATGATTATGTTCTATTGAATATATTCATTAAATTATGACAGTTTTGAAATAGATACATGATATAACAAGTTAGTTATATACCTCAGCATGTATTCCTCTCTCTGCATTATAACAGCAGGTGTTACAGACTGAAATAGCTGAAATACAAGCCCAGCTCGTATAGATTGCACTATGGCGGGTGTACCCCCTTCCTCCTTCAACTCCGGTTCTTGTAGGTAACGATGCTGTTCTCTCCTAACCTGTAAATATAATATCAGTAATAGCGAAAGAATTTTAAAAGATAAACAATATAAACTTACAAAAAAGTTCTAGTGTTCCGTGTTATACATCTTTTCTACGTGTCATACCTCCTTTCCATATTACAATGAATTTTTACTGGATTGTTATCCATCGTTGGTTTGTTTTTAGCAGAGAGTGGCCTGTGCATGTACAAAGAGGGTACCGTTTCAGCAGATTTCGCAAAGAGGGTACCGATATGGATATGCACCGTGTAATATTCTGGTCGGTCTATGTAGAGGTGCAATGATTCAATCTAATGCATCGAAAACTGTTTTGTGGGTGCCGATTCAATTCTGATGTCAAATACAACAATCATAAGTTGCAGGGGACTAATATACTGGTCAGTCTATGTACCCCAAGACTACCCCAAGACCTAGACTAAAGGTTTTCCAATTAACAAAATATATAAGTTACTTTGGGTGTTTTGGGTTGTCTTGGGGTAAATTTACAGATCTCTAATATTCCCTAGATTTGTAGTCACTTTGACAGCACATTTATAACAATGACTGTTTGTTAGTTTTTGTCTTTCTAGCAAGAAATGTATTGTGTTGAAGTTTTATCTAATCCTTGTTACGTAAATGTAGTTGGTTTAAGTTTCAGTCCCAAAAAAATGTGAATTTCTATCATATTAGGAAGTTCTCTGGCTTGTGTAAAGTTGGTCATTGAGATGTCATTTTATTCTACCTTGTGCCTTGACTCATACTGTGACAGTGAGAGGCTCTCTTTACTGGGTACTATAAAAGTTAACAGCATGTTACATAGTAGTGTCAGTATTAGTGAAAAATTAAATAAATCCAATGAATTCTTTGTTTAGGAAATAGAAACTAAGTATTCATACAAAATGTTGCATATATATATTTTGGATTGTAAAGCTGAATGATGAGGAAAGGTGGATTCCGTTCTCTATCATAGAGCAAGAAGCTATGATTTTGAGAAGGGCTGCCAAGGATCCTATGCCCACTCCTCCTAAAGATATACTTGACAGACAACCAGCCGATAAACACATTGTCAATGCTGTAAGACACAGAATTGACAAGTTTTTCCCGCGTAATAATTCCGACGAACTACTTATTGGGCCGGGAATGCAGCAGGCTGAACTGGGTGAAATTCGAGCTTACGTGCAGTCACTTGGCCTGAGATTTGACCAGCGTCAACGTGACGGCAACACATATTATATCATTTATAGCAAACAAGATATGAGGGATGTAGTAGCTGCATTGAAAAAACTGGGCGGTAATACGTTGTATGGGAAATACAAACTGATACCGAGGTCTGAATGTCCAAAACACAGTGATGTCCTGAGGTCAACAACTACGCCATCTTACATCATTACATAACTTAATGTGAAATCAATCAAATGCAACTGGTAGTGAGTCAGGCGAGCTTGTTGGCTGCTTAGTGATTGAGCTTTTTGATGTACAAACCTTTTGAAATAATGAACGGACTATAATTCTAAATTGAAAGTATGTATCATACTTTAATGAAGTGTAAAAAGATCATGTTTTTATTGACACAGTAACCTTTGATTATTATCCTTACCATTTCCATTTTTGCATTGTCATTTATCATTCAACTACTAAAATGTCAAAACTCATATGTTCAGTATGTTCAGACATTTTAATACAAATAAACTGTTATGTTTCTTGAATTGTATGAATGCTTGTCATTTTCCATGCTCATTTTCCATGATTTGTGTGAATGCCTATGTTTTCAAGAAATTTTGTGAATGCCTGAATTGTACGAATGTCTTTGTCCACTTGTGAAAGCCTATGTCCTTTTTCGAACATTGTGTAAAATGCCATCAAATGTCAAGAATTGTGTAAATGCATAATTATGTTCTGTGTATGAAACATTTTGCATAATGTATATATTTTAGTATGGTGATAATAAATTGTTAAAAGAGTCTGTTTGTGAATTATTTTTCAAAAGAATAATTGTTCTGTGCTTGTACATTTTATGATCTGTATCTTGTAAAAAAAAGATCGAAAGAACAATCTTTTGTTGTTATGGTAAATTCCACTTAGAATGGTATTGTACTGTTTTTCTGGAGTTGCGTTCAATAATGATAAAGCTATATATTTTTAAAAGATCATGTATTTGTCAAGTTAATACATTACTTTGTCTTAAACATAAATATTTAACTCTCGAACGTCACTGATAATTTTGTTAGAATATTTGCGGGAATTTTAGTGAGTCACGTCGATTATTAGTTATTCATATGAAGTAAGAACATTAAATTGGAAAAAAATACGACGAAATGTCGTGCTAGTTTGATTTTAAGTTTACACTCTTATTCTGATGAGCATATTTCAAGGCAGATTAAGATAAACGATTTGAACAAAACGCGAACACAGAAGCACCTTTCAAAATAATAAATGAGTCTTGGAATAATTATTTGAATAAGAAAGAGGCCATGAATGCAAGGAAGAAATTTAGTAATTCTTAAACATGAATATATTAGAATCAGTAACTTATGTAGAACTAGAAACAAATCCAAAATATTAAAAACCTTTGGGATGGCAGGAATAGAAATAGAAAACCCATTAAAACGGAAATATCAATGTTGATACTGATAAAAGAGGTGGACCGAGATGAAATCGTTGTAATGATTATCAGGCTTCATGGCCACTTATTTATACTGTCAAAATGTCATTTTGTTTAGTTGGACTGACGATTTTCGTTTATTAAAACCCATTTCTTGTGATGTTCGTGTAATAAAAAGTGTCACATCGAAAGTTGAATGAATACATCTGTGGATGCCTCTCGATAAAGAAATGAACATTTGACTAGAAAAACCCGAACTCAAATAATTCTATTAAATAAAACATACAACATATCTCTATAGGCAAAAGACATGGACTTTTCAAGGAGGATAAAAATACAATCTAATTTGAATCAAATGAGTTCATAAGTTTGACATCGGGTCCAACATGTTGAACCCTACATCTCAACGCGTAATCTGACGTCCAATGAAAAGAATAAATCACTGGTAAATTAAAGGTGGTTAGAAACAATGAACAAATTATGATAATGCTTGGCTGTTCCCTTTGTGTTCAGTTCCTGTAAAAATGGTTGTGTTTATATTCCACTGCACCGAAAGAAGTTTCTGATAGAAATGAATTTGATATTTTTGAAGTAAAATGAAATGGGAAAACTATGAAGAAACAAAATTATGTTAAACGGAGACTTTAATAGTAAAACTGGAACCGAGTTAGATTTCACACTGTAGTTCATACTCGTGACCGAAACAATTAAAGTTAATTTTAGTGTTTTGTAACAAAAATGATTAATAATGTAAAAATCAATAGTTGAGTTAATGTTAAAAATAACATAGGTTGATTTAAAAAATGCCCATCACGTGATGATTTCACAAACATGTTTTTAAAAACCCCATACAATCATCGGTATTTCGCATTAAGAATCGGCCTGAACCTGAATTATAAGAAGCATATATTGGGAATCATACAATTCCTCATGTGGCAAGGTTATGGCACCAAAATAAATACCAATATTTTATATGGCGAAACGAACAATACAGTTCGTTATATGCTATGCATCTAAATAATAAACAATGAATTTTGCAAGACAGTTTGCTGTCGGTGATCCTCCAAAATGTTCGGTGATACTTTTAATCTTCATATGCATTGACCAATTAATTTACTGTGTGGTCAATTTTGCTTGACTCTTACTTACGTGATGTTGTCTTTAGTCTTTATTTTTGCATTTAGGGGAGCGTGAATAATTTTGTTACGAGATGATGAGTTCCTCAGGAATTTTACCTTCTTCATGTGTATTGTTCCGTTTATTGTCAATGCGAGGTATATATTTAACATTTAATGAAACTTTCAGTGTAGATCTAATATCCATTTTACTTAAGTGCATTCGGTGTCTAATATTGTACTCGTATTTAAAGCCCGTTCAATAATGATTTATAATCGGAACTATTTTACATTTCTGTCCTTTGTTTGTTGAGATATAGATTATATTGATAATACATATATTTGCATTAATGACTTTTTTTTTTTTGGGGGGGGGGGGCGTCCGTGGACGAGTGGTTAAAGTCGTTTACTTCAAACCACTTGCACCTCACCACTGTGGGTTTGAATCCCAACAGGGACTTTGAATTCTTTCATAATTATGAGGAAGATATCCAGCTTGCTGACCGAACATTGTGTGCCAGTTCGTGCCTGAAATAATGCACAAACTTCCTCCACCAGTAAAGCTGGAACATCGCCATATGATATAATCTGTGTCGGTGTGACGTAAAACCCAATCAAACAAATACATATTTTTGGAATAACCAAATGAACTTTTCAAAATTATTTCACAATTTAACAATCTTTAAAACGATGAATATGATTATAACAAGATTAGATTTACATATTTTCTGAAAAAATACAAGTTTATTTAAAAATATACATACTTTCTAATGTAACAATTAAGCTGACAATTAGGGCGAGAGGTGTTTATTTATTTTCGCTGAAATGTACTACCCTGAAATTGTTGATTCGAAGAGAGAGCGGGGACTAATCACTGTCCATTCGCGTCAGGTAATAATCTTGATAAATATAATTATAGTAAATTCCATTCTTTTAGTTATATTTTAGATTCTGTTTTATATATAATTAATATGCTTACAATAATAGAAACACTTTTGCAAAATCCTTTCCATGCATGACTTTGAGAATATGAAAACAATATAAATGAAAAGTTTTGGAAATGTTCATCATCAATTATAGCTTAATACCTACCCCTTTTAATGCAAAAATGCATATTACCGATTTCATGGTGTTTTCTTTTTGGTATTTTGTGTATCGGATGGTGTTTGAATTGTTCTTTAAATTATAAATTTTTCAACATTTTAGTATAATATAAGGTATCCACACAAGGCAGCACCGGTCTTCATGGGTCGTTGTAGAGTTTTAGTTCACTAACTGAAAGTTTAATTAAAGATTTTTCATCAATCTAATATAGAATTCTCTTTAAAACTGTTTAGATGACAACATTAATACAAAGCCGGAAGACTTAATGCGTTTTTTGTATCTTTACCTACCATTAACCTCTTAGGTGAAACCCCCACAGTTTCCATTTCTTGAAGCATTTATATTTAGGGTCATGTCCAAAACAGTATGTTGAGTGGTGTACAACTACTTAAGACCTTTGCTTCTATGACATGTCAGAAAATTCAGGTCCCCGGGATTTTTTTTCCACTTAAACTATTAATTCTAAGGTTTGATTTATTTAGGACATGATTTAAAGCGGACAGGTTTAATTTTGAATACCACTGTTTCATTTACTTCAATGTTTTCTGTTTACTTCTTATTGTCGTATGTCCACTGCAGATGATAGCTGATTTATTTTCCGACTGTGCTCGAATATCAAACCTATTAAATATTAAACAGACTTTTAAGAAACTATGCATATATGTCTACATATAAAACATGTATTGATTGTTCAAGACATTTGATAATGTATGTTTGACAACCTCGTCTTTTAACTTAGCATGTTATCATACAGACTGAAGACATGTTTAAAATCCAGCTCCTTGATATAGCTACTGGTATCATCGTGTATTGTTTCTTAAGTTTATCAAACACGATGTCATCCTCAGCTATAATTGTAACATACACATTCATATTTAGTTTGCTAATTGCCACCACCAGTTAGAAACCGTCGTTCACTGTAAGAAGAATGGTCAATTTATCTGAATTTGTAAATTTACCACTGGTAGGCATGTCAGTCGTTGAAGTCTATGATTTTGCATCGATTTCCAATGACATTTTGTCCCATATATTGGCATGCGGTCTTGTATTGTTTCTCATGGCCATGTCCAACGTTGTGCCGCTGCAGACAGCTGCTTTATGATTTTTTGTTGTTTTTTTTTGTTGCTTGTTTTTTGCTTTCATTTTTCCCTTTTTTTTCAAAGACTTTCCCAAAGTATTTTAAAACCGGGTTTTCTATTGCTACTTCAAGTAACCTATTGTTAGTTTGTTACCTCTTTCATCATCAGATATACTACTATGTAGTGAATCAGTATGATTTGTAACGTAGTCGTTAGTGTGCTTTTTAAGTGAAACGTTAAAATACAAATGTACTAGACAAAAAGATAATTGTCACAAATAAAATATTGCCGGAATGATAACACAAAGTCCAAGGTTTCATTACAAAATAACATTTGAGCCACGCCATGACAAAAACAATCATAGTGCGTCTGCGACCAGCATGGATCCAGACCAGTCTGCGCCAGGCTTAATTCTGTTCGCGTACAAAATCCTTTTACACGTAGAGAAACTGATAGCACTATGTTTGTTTTTGTCATGGCGCGGTTGAAATATTATTTTGTAATGAAAGGAATTTGTTTTATCATTTCGTCAATGTTTGTTACAATGTGCTTTGTTTTGTCATGGCGCGGCTCATTTGTTTTCAGATTTTTTTTATTCCAAATGAAATATGATGTGTAATGCTTTAAAACACAGATTTAACTTTCCAAAGCTCTGTTCCATACTCATTTTTTTTCTCTTGACATGCTTCACATTATTATACAACTATTTTCATGATTTTTCCGCATCAAATGTTAAATTGGTTTCCTAGTGGTTTTGCAATTCAAATGTATCGTGTAAAGGCCGGTTGAAATAAAATTTAATGCGCATCCATTACAAAGTCTGAACAATATACCTTGCAGGGGGTTTGATTACTAGTATTTTTGTAAATGATGATGTACTATCTGCAATTTGCCGCTCATTTTTGTTATGCTCATTAAATATTTGTCACACCATTGTTATGTTTTGATCGTATTTCACAAATATATAAGATTCGTATAGAGTGGCATTTTGCGTCGTGACAATAGCAAGACAAATTGTTATAGTTCGGTAAAAAAAAAAGAAACCAATATGTTATAAATTGTTTACAGATTGCCCAGATTGAGCTGCTCAAAACATATTTGATTTGGTCTGTAGAGAGTTTCTAAAATATTCATATGAAATTATGAAACTAATAATAAATCAAACATTTCATGATTAGAAGAATGATTGCAAATATCTCTTCATTTAGTCAAGCACTTAATTGAAAATTTGCATTAATGGCGCGTTTTATTAGCTCACCCGAGCACAACTATCTCAGAAGTGAGCTTTTTGGTTGGTAGTGTGTCCGTCGTTCGTTGTCCGTCGTTGTCCACAACCACTTGATGGAATTTAGTCAAACTTTACAGGAATGATCATTAGTTGGTCCTCTCAGAAACTACAATGCCAAGAATATAGATATTTGGCATGTAGCATCACCTTATGGTCATGTACAATAAAGATCTTGCCCCTGGGGTAAAAAATGGCCCCGTCTTAGGGTCACATTTTTGCAAAGACTTGTATAATAAATATATTGTCTCAAATATCTTCTCTCTGAATGAAAATTCCAAGAGCTTAGATATTTTACATGAATCATCACCTTGTGTTCCTGTACAAAAGTTATATTAATCATGCCCTTTCGGTTAAAATGGTCCCGCTCTGGAGGTCTCTTAGTTAAAATAGACTTGTAAAGGAAATGCTTGTAAGTCTTCTTTTTGAAAATACAATGTCAATAGCTTAGATATTTAGAAAGTAGCATTGCCTAGTGGATCTCTACAAAGATTGCATTAGTAATGCCCCTGGGGTCAAAATTTGACGCGTTCTGGGTGTAACTTATTTTACATAGACTTGTTAAGTAAAACTGTCTGAAAATTTTCTTATTTGAAATGACAATGCCAATATCAGATATTTTGCTTGTAGAATCACTTTGAGGTGTTCTACTAAGGCTATATAAATCATGCCCCTTGGGTCAAAATTGGCCCTGTCCCGGTGTTACTTAATTCATTTTGACTTGTTTAGGGAATTACCTTTAAGTCTTCTTTTGTGAAAAAAAACACTTCCAAGACCTAAAAAATTTAGCATGTAGCATTGCCAAGTAGACAGCTACAAATGTTGTATATGTCATGCCCCTTTGGTTAAAAATGACAACTCCCTGGGGATCACTTATTTTACAATTATTTAGTCTGCAGAAAAAAATGACAAACCCAATGTCTTCATTACTGGCTTTATCCTTTCTAGCAATGTCGGGTGAAAGATTCAGCGCCATAATGACCCTCTTGTCAAATTTTATCAACTAAAGGACTTCATGCACACATACACATCGCATTGCTGGTAATTACTTGATAGTTTGTGCAAAGGCAACATGAAGAAACATTGCTTTAGTATCTGTGTATTTGTTTTCGAAGGCTTTGTTATACTTATAGCCAGTAAAAACATAAAGTTTGCAAAAAATGCCGATTTGGAAGGGTTTACTTGTCCCACAATGAAAAAGGATTTTGAGGAAAATAAGTTGAATAAAATGCAGTGCCTGACAACTTGTGCTGATAGCTCGTCGTGTTTTGGCGTGTTCCACGACGAAGCTAATATGCACTGTGTAGGGTGCAATCACAAATTTCTTACCAATTCATCCGCCCCATCTCTGGATGGAATGAAGTACCACTTTAAGCAAAGTAAGTAATTATTAGATTTAAGTTACTTAGTGTAAGGAAGAATAAGTTTGATATTTCTAGAACTTGTAGTTGTATTCTATAAGTTGAGTTAATGCTGACATCGTATCGTGATAAAAACGGTTATTGGAATTAGAAATTGTTCGTTGACTTTTGGTCCAAATTATTTCTTACTTAATTATAGGGGTGCACACTTACTTATTTGGGGGCATGCATGGCAGAGTGGTTAAGGTCGTTGACTTCAAACCACTTGCCCCTCACCGCTGTGGGTTCGAATCCCGACAGGGACTTTGGATTCTTTCATGTGAGGAAGCTATCCAGCTAGCTTACGGAACGTCGGTGGTTCTACTCAGGTGCCCGTTCGTGCCTGAAATAATGCACGGAAGGGCACCTGAGGTCTTCCTCCACCAGTAAAGCTGGAACGTCGCGATATGACCTATACTGTGTCGATGTGACGTAAAAACCCAAAACAAACAAACAAACAAACAAACAAAACTTAATATTTATTTATGTATTTATTTATTTATTTATTTATTTAATAAATATGTCATTTTGCAGGCTATTACAGGCAGATTTAATTAAAATCCATATCTGTCATACCAGACTGTTAAACATTTGTACGTGTTTTGAAGATTTCATTCTTATTATGATTATACCCCCGCACAACGAAGTTGTAAGGGGGGGGGGGGGTATACTGGAATCAGCTTGTCCGTCTGTCCGGACGTCTCCCCGTCCGTCCGTCGGTTTTTCCTTGTCAGCCCAATAACTTGAGATTCCTTTGGCCCACCATCTTCACATTTGGCATGGAGGTTAGTCATGATTAGTAGATGGCCCCTAGTGATTTTGGGGTCACTGGTTCAACGGTAAAGGTCACAGGCGAATTGACTTTAAAAAGCTTGTCAGCCCAAAAACTTGAGATTCCTTTGACCCACAGTCTTCATATTTGGCATGGAGTTTAGTCATGATTAGTAGATTCCTATTGGTTTTGAGGTCACTTGGTCAAAGTGCAAGGTCACAGGGGCCTTGATTTAAAAAAAAGCTTGCCTGCCCAATAACTTGAAATTCCTTTGACCCACAGTCTTCATATTTGGCATGGAGGTAAGTCATGATTAGTAAATGACCCCTATTGATTTTGAGGTCACTGGGTCAAAGGTCAAGGTCACAGAGGCCTTGACTAAAAAAACATGATTTTCACATTTGAAGCATGGATAATACATATCTTAGCAATGCACTAGCTTAGTAACCTCAGATTTGGCAGAGTGGTTGTCCTTAGTTCTAAATGGCCACTGTTGATCCTGACAAAGTGATATGCGGGGGTATTCACGCCATGACAGTGGCACTTCTAGTTCATTCAAGAAACGGTTGAAAACTTTTCTTTAATCAACCATGCGTAAACTGTAACTTCCGTTGTGCGCATTTTCTTAAAAACATATTTTCTTCAATCAACCATGCGTAAATTGTAACTTCCGTTGTGCGCATTTTCTTTTCAACAAATTTCCTTCAATCAACCATGCGTAAATTGTTATTTCCGTTGTGCGCAATTTCGTTTAAACATATCTTTTTCAATCAACCATGCATTAATTGTAGTTCCGTTGTGCGCATTTCCGTTTAAACATATATGCGCTTTTTTGTTAAAATATAGTTTATTTCAACCAAGTTCACAGCACATATACAAATGATAACTTACATTATCTTATTTTATAGTTTTATTCCGCTAAATGTCTATGCCCATAGAATACGCTTTTAAAAATGAGATAGAATAAGAATAACAATTCATATTTGCTATTTACATGTCAATATAATTAAGGTGATTTTCCGGAATTTCGGTATACCCATGTCGGACCGTATATGTCACGGAACGTATATGTCACACGAGTGGGACATATTCGGCCGAATTAATAACAGATGTTTTTAATTTATGTGCCATATACGTTTCTGAAATTTGGAAGTAAATGCCTGACCGTATATGTCAAACATTTTACACAGTAAACTAACATTATCATAACCGTTTTAACCTAGCTTCAACAACGTTAATAATACATCATCATCATCATCAACAACATCATCATCATTATCACCAATGATACATCATCATCGTCATCGTAAGTTTGTAATATATTTGTTTAAAACCATGCCGCCTTGTTTATCATTTTACCAGTAAGATGACACTGTGTCAATACACAGTGACTGGCTTTGTGAAAATATGTTCGAAATATTTTGGACATTAATATTTATCGACTTGAAGATAAAATACATGTATTGACTTTTCATGCCCCCGCTCTGAGGGGGAGGGGACGGAGGGGGCTGGATTTAAACGATTTAATTGTCCGTACGCCTGTGCCTGAGTACGTGCGTCTTTAGTGTTGCCCCATAAATAATTTAGTTAGGGGTCGAACGTTGATTCGGGCAGTCATTCCAGAGTTATTGCCCTTGACTTTGTCAAATAGGAAACAGTCAACTTGTGTCGTGTGTAGCATCAACAGTATTTGAACTAGAGGCATGGTCATGAAACTTGTAAGTCTATCTTACGCGCACAAAGCGCGATTTTGACATATTCTTTACAAATGGCGTTATACCACTAAATAAAATTTATTATTTTACGCCGTGACTTAGATATGAGCAACATCAAAACTTTTTAATCACGAAAACACGATTTTTGAACATTTTCATAAATCATTTTCTTCACGCTGCAAACCAGATGTGAAATTTTACAGCGGAGATAGTATGATTGGCGTTCTGTTCACTCCGAATTTATAACTTGCTCCTTAAAAAGTTATGTTTTGCCTAAAACAATCATGGCCATTTTCGAAATGACGATTGAACGCGTTGAAGTTGTTTGACATACTTTAACAAGCATTTCACAGTAACAAGTTTAAAGGGAAAGGCAATGTTAGAATCAAAACTTGATATCAGAAACAGAATACTATCAATAGTAAATCTGCAAATTTTCTGCTTTCAAATAATAATATTAAACGAATGATACAAAATTTAAATCGCTAAATCACCGATTTCTACAAATCAGTAGGCGCGGCAACATTTGTGTGTATTGGCCGTATAAAACAGATGCGCATGATGTCATTTCCCCACATCGATAAATCTAGTAGAATCGTAGCGAAATATAAAGATATTAAGATATAATAAAGTATTGACCAGACAAATTAATTTAACAAGATGCGTTGAGAAAATTGTTTTTGTTCAAAATAAGTAACAATATCATAAAAAAAACAACAAAACAAAAAAAAACAAAAAAAAAAAAAACAAAAACTCAACGGTCTACCGGTCGCACCACTTCAGAACAGTGATGTTATTATTTAACAAAGTTTCACAATCAAATAATGCAATTAAACAAACACACGCACAATGGAATAATTTGAAAAAAGAAGATTCACAAAGTTAAACGATTTAAGTCATGCATGACGCCATGCCCCTCTTTGAGTTTTTACGAACTTCTATTTCGGAGAGGTCTAAACCCGGTGCACCGTGATTTTCTTGCCGAATATGTGTGATTTTTTCAGATAGAGGGAAAAAACTAAACAACGAGAAGTTTGAAAGAAAATTTTTAATATTTTTACCTAATTAATTTTTATTTGTGATACCAAAATTATTATACCCCCAAAAACGAAGTTTGGGGGGGGGGGGTATATAGGAGTCACCCGGTGGTCGGTCGGTCGGTCGGTTGGTCGGACGGGCGGTCGGTCGGTCGGTCGGTCGGTCGGTCGGTCCAGACGTCCGTTGCATTTTCTTTGTCCGGAGCATAACTTGAAAAACTAATGGTTGGAATTCAATATAACTACATACAATGGTCAAGCACATTGAGAGGAAGTGCAGTGCACAAGAGCCATAACTCTATCTTGACTAATTACAGAGTTATTGCCCTTTGTTACTTTTCCTTGTCCGGGGCATAACTTGAAAACTACTGGTTGGAATTCAAAACAACTTCATACAATTGTCAAACACAATAAGGGGAAGTGCAGTGCACAAGAACCATAACTCTATCTAAAGTAATTACAGAGTTATTGCCCTTTGTTACTTTTCCATTGCTTTTTTTTTGTCCGTTGCATTTTCCTTGTCCGGAGCATAACTTGAAGACTACTGGTTGGAATTCAATATAACTACATACAATGGTCAGGCACATTGAGAGGAAGCGCAGTGCGTAAGAAACATAACTCTATCTTGACTAATTACAGAGTTATTGCCCTTTATTACTTTTCCTTGTCCGTGGCATAACTTGAAAACTACTGGTTGGAATTCAAAACAACTTCATACAATTGTCAAACACAATAAGGGGAAGTGCAGTGCACAAGAACCATAACTCTATCTAAAGTAATTACAGAGTTATTGCCCTTTGTTGCTTTTCAATTGCCTTCTTTTTTTGTCCGGAACATAACTTGAAGACTAATGGTTGGAATTCAATATAACTACATACAATGGTCAAGCACATTGAGAGGAAGTGCAGGGCATAAGAACCATAACTCTATCTAAAGTAATTACAGAGTTATTGCCCTTTATTACTTTTCCATTGCTTTATTTTGTCCGGACCATAACTTGAATACTAATTGTTGGAATTCATTATAACTTCATACAATGGTCAAGCACATTGAGAGGAAGTGCAGTGCACAAGAACCATAACTCCATTTTGACTTATTACAGAGTTACTGCCCTTTGTTTCTTTTCCTTGTCCAGAGCATGACTTTAAAACTACTGGTTGGAATTCAAAACAACTTCATACAATGGTCAAGCACAATAAGGGGAAGTGCAGTGCACAAGAACCATAACTCCATCTTGACTAATTACAGAGTTATTGCCCTTTGTTACTTTTCCATTGCTTTCTTTTGTCCGGACCATAACTTGGAGACTTATTGTTGGAATTCATTATAACTTCATACAATGGTCAAGCACAATAAGGGGAAGTGCAGTGCACAAGAACCATAACTCCATTTTGACAAAATACAGAGTTACTGCCCTTTGATACTTTTCCTTGTCCGGAGCATAACTTAAAACGTACTGGTTGGAATTCAAAACAACTTCATACAATGGTCAAGCACAATAAGAGGAAGTGCAGTGCACAAGAACAATAACTGTATCTTCAGTATTTATAGAGTGTTTGCCCTTTGTTCTTTAACTTTGTCTTTCTGGACTTATTACAAATTAATTCAATTTAACTTCATCAATGGCCAACCACATTGAAATGAAATGCAACATACATGAACCACAATTATCTTTAATTGCCCACAACCATAACTCTATGTTTCAATTCTTTTACAAGGTATTCTGTTACTAGTAACATCCTCATTTCCGAAGCAGACTTGTGGGGGTATTAATCACATTTAGTGATAGTTCTAGTTATTATTATTTTTTTTAAATATAAGTTAGAATTATTATTATTATTATTTTAAATATAAGTTAGAAGGGAAGCCGTGATTTTCTTCACTTTATTGAGAAATACGGGAGAGAGAGAGGGTTTTATACATGTCCGTACATTTCCGTAACAGAAGTTCGTAAATACTCAAAAGAGATGAGGGAGCGTCATGCATGACTTAAAATCGTTTAACTTTGTGAATCTACTTTTGTCATATTAATAAACATGCTACTGTTTTAACGTACTGTTGTATTCTACAAATGGAAACACATTTTCTTAAACTCTATTTTCTGTATTCGAGTTTTTCATTTCTTTTATAAATATATCACAGGTACAGATAGATATCAGATAAGTGTGCAAACGTGCTTATGTATTGTATGCAATGGAAGATACGAACTTGTAAATTTGTTGTTGTTTTCCATGTTTAGTCAGTTGTTAAGATCTACGTGTAAACGTGTTATTTAAAAGAGGGTGCCTTCAATTAAAAGATTGGATTAAGAGGCATATCATTTGCTGTGCACGAATACAATAAAAAAAGCTAGACAAACATGTTTGCATTTTCAAAAGTAGATTTCAAAAGGAACACTTTGCATATCTGGAATATTGGCAACGAACGCCCTCCATAGGGTAGTGGTGATCAAATGGTTAAGATGTTTGTCCAAGGATTGTGGGTTCGAGCCTTGCTCAGGTCATGCCTATGCTTCCTAATTTGATACCAGTACTGTTTTGGTCCAGGAAGCGGACTCAAAAGTGATTAATATAAGTTGCAAAAACATGTTTCGCAACCGAGCATAAATAAATATGTTTAAACAAATAGCTTGTACATTTGTTAAGGGCCCTTGACTCTTTTTTTTGTTCAGGCAGCTAGAATAAAAAAACAGCATTTTTATGCAAGACGAATGTTCTTGTTTACAGGGATATTGAAGTACGATACTCACAAAATATGTTTTGCGCTTATTTGGTGAATATTTGTTTATTTTGTATTTTTTTAAAAATTCGATGAAATATTTGTTTATTATACGCTTTTAAAATATTCTGTGAAATGTTTGTTTATCAAACACTTGTGATGATGATAATGTTGATGATAATGCTGTTGTTGATGGTGATGAAAATGGCGTTTGTGGTATTTACGATTCCGTGATAAGGTTATTTTTTTAATAAACAGTATTGTGCAAAACGGATTTATTTAAGTAAAGAAAATGCTCATGTGACGTATACGTTCGTATTTTCATTTTTATGTTCATTTTTGATGAGTGACAAATACGTTTTGGTGAGCATAGAAAAACTCAATCCAACCGAATAAGGCACATTTAATGTTCCATATTTGGCTCAAGAGTGTGCCATATTTGACCGAATATGTCACACGTCTGACAGATTGGAACCGAACATGTCACACGTGTGCCATATTCGGTCCGTGACATATACGATCCGACACACCCACACAGGAATGTTTCATATGTACGTGTATATTTTATTTCAGGGTACTTGCTAGTCACTGAAGGGAAAACACGGGGCAATGCAAGTGTAAGCATAACTTCTCTAACTTTGTATTCTTAAACGATTACTAAATTATGTTCGCTTGTTGAACGATTTCAACCATGTCTGACTGACTACAGAATTTGGATTATTCAGTTTCGGCCCTTTTTACAAGAAAGTAGCTAGCTCCCATTGTCTCTTTATTTTTTTAGGTAATCCAGAAATAGGCCTTAAGGTCATTCTTGAAAATCGGGCCACAAAACATTAAGTGTCTAGGCGGCTGTGTAATACCGCACTTTGGGGTCAAACGCACTTTGGGGTCCAACCCCAGAGTGCGATACGCACTCTGGGGTCCAATTTTGACCCCAAAGTGCGTTAAACAGGTACATACGCATTATTTTACATCAGATAAACGACCGCACTTTGGGGTCATAAAAATTATTTTTCATTATGTTTTAAATAATATATTGTAGTCAAATCCAATGGTAAACAAACTTCAAGGTATTAAATAGACGCAAAACATGTGTCCTGAATTATAGTAGAATCAATAGGGATTTAAATGGTCTTGATCAGTAAGGATGAGTACAGTTATAGTGAATTAGTATTTAATATAGAAGTCTAATACTACATTGTTTTGACTACTTTATGACAAATAATTTCACATTTATTTTGCTACTTTATTCAGGTAACGAGCATCTTACATTTCTCTGATACCATTATTTTAACATGATAAAATTCATGTTTGCTCTTTCTAAAGAAGTATGTAAGATTTCCCATTTAAAAAAGCCTCTGGCGAACGGTTGTTACGGAGCTTACAAAAAAAACCCTTAAGTTTGTTGATAAGCTTAATAATGTATGTGTAAAAATAACTATTTATATTCCGATCGAAAAACTTGATATTTAACCAGAACATTGCAATAGAGTATATTTATAGTTCTTTAGAAAAAAAATTACTGCATTTTATTTCATTCCCGTCATATCTAAAATGGGCACCAAAAGTTATCAAGTAAATGACTGACAGAACGGGATATTTTTCTTTAAACCGTTACGTCAAAATGTCAAAATATTGTCAAGGAAATGGC
This sequence comes from Ruditapes philippinarum, assembly GCF_026571515.1. NCBI lineage: Eukaryota > Metazoa > Mollusca > Bivalvia > Venerida > Veneridae > Ruditapes > Ruditapes philippinarum. Next base: position 4,240 of record NW_026854641.1, on the reverse strand, counting down.
GCCAAGATCAAACAAAAGTGCTACAAACACTGCAAAATAGTATATTTATCATAATTTGTGTACAATTTGTATACGTTTATCTACCGCGTTCTACAAAAAAGAAAGAAAGAAATAGTCCTCAAAGTATCTCCGCTTCGGTTTGTTTAATGTTTCTGCTCTGATGGGTCAGTAACTAAAAAAATAGTGGTAGGAGATATGGGAAAGTATTGTGTACAATTCTTAAACAATAAAAGGAGTTTTGTAGAGAAAAATCAATTGTTCAAATATAAATCTAAAAATAGTCTGTTGGTGTCATGCTCGTTCTGTAAAATGTACGTCACGGTTATTTATCACTTATATTCATTGGGCCGATAAAAACCCATAATAAAGCCTTCATTGGTGGTATCCTAAAAATGTGTATTATTTTAAGGTCAGCTGACACTGACATCAAAAAAGAAGAAATATATTTGTTTATATTATAATACCAATGCCAATATGGATACTTAAATAAAAGTGTACTTTGCAAGACTGCTTTTGCTATACTGTATGTTTTAAATCACTGTTATATACCGTCGCTTGAAAACTGTATTGTTCTATCTCCAATTTTTCCAAAAACAAGTTAAATACACAATTTTGTCCGTAATGGACTGTTCTATCTCCTTGGTATGTTATATTAGTGCTTCAGAGCTTCATAAATAAATTACAACGAAACCATCCTGTTCTATCTCCACAAATTTACTATGTCTTGATAAATAGACTGTTCTAACTTACTGGACTAATCATATCATCGATAAATGTCACATGACCTATGGGATATATGCAACATACTGTTCTAAATCCAAAATTATCGTATCAAAACATAGCATCAAATCACGTGATAGCAGGACACCCGCCATGTTGTACGAAACATTTTGAGTTAGACGGTTTGTTGTTTATTTAATATATTAATACTAAATATAAGTATTGAATGATATTATGTATTCATTTATTCTCTCCAATTATTGACATTTTAGTATTAAGTCCTGTAAATTTACTGCATGTGATTAAACAGCAAGCAACTGATCATGATTTGAAAGTAATTTCGGATGTGTATTTTCGGATAGAAACAACTGTGATCATACAATTTCATCAAACAAATTCGTAAAAAAGAAAACTTGTTATATGTTTTAAAGTTTCTTTAACATAAGGTACATTTACTCTCCTGCGCATCGGTCGAATGTTCCACTATCGCTCACTTCTTACTGAAGTAACGGGAGTGTATTCAGTAAGCTGCGAAGGGAGCGTAAAGGTACATTCTGTCTCAGAAACCAATTATTTATCTTTATAACAGACACATATGAGTTTAAAAAATTGACTGTACTCATTGCCAATATGAAACAAAAGCATAAGATGGTTTAGGTTACTGACCAATGTTGAATATTTTGGAAACTATAACAGAACTCCAAATATCAGGCTTTTAAGAGATTAAGATAAAAGCATTTCTGGGGCAAAAAAGGCCTTTAAGAAAATTTATAGATATAATACGTTTACATATAATATATGTTTTTGAATGCCTTAATGTTATATAACTAATAGATTGCTTTAAAGTAAACACATTTTATACCAAAGACAGAAGGAAGAAAAATATTCTTATACGTATATTTTGTTTGTCTTGTAATTTGACTTTGAATTTCTTAATTAATGAATATTTATATAGCATTATGTTTGTAATGTTTTTGTACACGAACAATCTTTAAATATGACATTTTTAAAATATAAGTCATGCCTGCTCCACCTTTAAGGTCTTTTCTAGCAGATATGTTTTCATTGCCTATTTAAGTTATAGAAACATTTTTACCTACCTTCAATTATAAGAACTTCTTACCAACACACAGAACGTGTAAAGCGCATAACAAAATAATTACTACTATTTCATACTTTTGGAAGGAATTTGAATTTGACCATCTTTTGAATTTTCATAAAAAAATCTTGAAAGATTTTCCCAGCATTCTAGAAAATTTGAAAGTTTTTTTTTCCCGTTTGCGGCTGTAACTTTCTTTTTTCCAGACATTGAATCACTTTGAATGAGGCCAAAGTTATAAAAATAGATTAAATGTCTACAAAATTTATGTGGATATTTTATCTTTATTTATTTAAATTATGTGTTTAAATGTCATTTAATAATGTAATGGATTTAAGGATTTTAATAAGATTTCGAATGTCATAGTTCATATAGTTAGATACATATGGTCTAAGAAATAGTGTAGTGTCACAGTCAACTAATCAAGTGATAATTAGCCGAGAGCATTTTTGGCAGCCTTTTAAAGATAAAACATACTGTTTTATATTATATAAATCAATTCAACTTAAAAGACATAATGTTCTAAGTCACATTGAACACTCTGATTTTAACAATTTTTGAAAAAAAGTTACAAGGACTGTTCTATCTCCAAATGTTTTTTTTAGGTTTTTAAGCAAGGAAATATTAAAATCCACATATCTTTAACGTTATTGAGTTGTTCTCCCGACTCCACGTTTAGTAGTTTTTAAATTTTCAAAATCCGACAATAAATAAAAAAGTTATGCAATACTAAATCTTTACATGCTTTTTTCTCAAAAACAACAAATTGGCACTTAGAACAAAACGTTTTTCAAGCGACGATACTTATAACTTGGGTGTAGCATTACATTTAAATAGCATACATAGAGGATATTGAATGAGTGTAGTTAAATAAATTTAGTATTGATTCTACACGAATATAATATTCCATGATATTCTATTTATCACATATATAAAATAAGAACAGTGTAACGCTAACATTAGCGTGCTTAAGCGCTATGTTTCTATATAGCGCAACTGACGTCACTTCAAAGTGTTATTACACTAGTGTAATATCGTTTTTATTTAATGGTATTATTACACTCCCGCGCCGCGGTTTATGTGATAAACGTATATACGTATCTATTTGTTAAAAAATAAGATTTTTTATCCCCTTTCGCATAGCGGTGAGGGAGAGGATTGTAGGAATGGCCTCCGACTGTCAGTCCGTCTGCCTGTCCGTCCGTCTGTCAGTCCGTCTGTAACACTTTCGTGTCCGCTCCATAACTTTTAAACTATTGAATCTTTTTTATAACTTGGCACAAGTGATCACCATTATGAGACGTTGTGCGGAGCGCAATAACTGGGTTGCTACCTCCAAGGTCAAGGTCAATTGTTAAAAAATCTACATTTCATGATTATTCATAACATTTAAACCTTTGTAATGTTTTTAAGACTATTTGGCAGAAATGATCACTATAATGACATGATGTGCAGAACCCAACTTCCAGGTTGCTATCCGCAAGGTCAAGGTTAAATGTTTTCCATAACTTTTATACTTTATGGAAGACTTCAAATAACTTGGCACAAATAATTACTTGCTTATAATGTGCATGGTATACATCAATGTTATGGTTGGGTAAAAGTCAAGATCATTTCAGCTGCAGAAGGGGATTTAGCTGCCTTTCAGAGTACCTTGTTTTATTTAGTCGTCACTAAATGTGCATGTGTTAAGGGGAAAGTTGTATTAAATCGCTCAAACATTGAAAATTAAACAATAAAGATTTGTATTAACACGAGTATTGTTTTTTTTTTGTGATGGACTTCAAATGCATGGTATTCTTCTCTTATTTAAAAATCATTTTATCAAAATACTAGTAATTCTATTAAAATTAAAAATGCTCTTTGGGGTTTTGCGAGTGGCAATGAAAAACGTATCTTTGTAGGCAAATGTTCATTGCAGTTTCAGTAAACAAAGGCATATAATATGCAACTGGTTATAACAAACAAACGGCCGGGACACAAGAGAATTGATCGGGACACAATTCAATTTATTATTTATGTAAACGCTTTATTTACGCGAACTTTCATCTCCAGTTAAATGAATCAAATCATTAGATTAAAGTGGAGTAAGTCATGCGTTTGAAACACGAAACGTTTCTTTCTTTCTGTATATGTTCATATTTTGCTGGTTTTATTGCCTGCATGCATACTATCATACGGGTTACTTGTCTAGCAAAGTAAACTCAACTACATGTCTAGATTAAGATCTTATAATAACACTAATTCATTGAATCACACACACACCGTGTACATAACACAATTGTTCATAATTATTTAGATAGTCCATTAAAGTGTGAACTTCTATAAACTGTCGTATTTTTCCGGTCTGAAATGATTACATGAAACGAGCATACAAGTGTTGTTTTTATCTGTTCTACTGAGTTGACTACAGTCATAAAA
>NW_026854640.1:0-24843 GCF_026571515.1 Ruditapes philippinarum | reverse complement strand
CCTGCATTTTCATTGCGCAGCTCCATGTTTTTCATCGTCACCTCCATGTTTTTCACTGTCGCCTTCAGGTTTACTACTGCCACCTGCATTTTCATTGCCAGCTTCATATTTTTCATCGTCACCTCCATGTTTTTCACTGTCGCCTTCAGGTTTACTACTGCCACCTGCATTTTTCATTGCCAGCTCCATGTTTTTCATGCGTCACCTCCATGTTTTTCACTGTCGCCTTCATGTTTACTACTGCCACCTGCATTTTTGCATTGCCAGCTTCATGTTTTTCACCATCACCTCCATGTTTTTCACTGTCGCCTTCAGGTTTACTACTGCCCACCTGCATTTTCATTGCCAGCTTCATGTTTTTCATCGTCACCTCCATGTTTTTCACTGTCGCCTTCAGGTTTACTACTGCCACCTGCATTTTCATTGCCAGCTTCATGTTTTTCATCGTCACCTCCATGTTTTTCACTGTCGCCTTCAGGTTTACTACTGCCACCTGCATTTTCATTGCCAGCTTCATGTTTTTTTCACCGTCACCTCCATGTTTTTCACTGTCGCCTTCAGGTTTACTACTGCCACCTGCATTTTCATTGCCAGCTTCCATGTTTTTCATCGTCACCTCCATGTTTTTCACTGTCGCCTTCAGGTTTACTACTTGCCATCTGCATTTTCATTGCCAGCTTCATGTTTTTCATCGTCACCTCCATGTTTTTCACTGTCGCCTTCAGGTTTACTACTGCCACCTGCATTTTCATTGCCAGCTCCATGTTTTTCATCGTCACCTCCATGTTTTTCACTGTCGCCTTCAGGTTTACTACTGCCACCTTCATTTTCATTGCCAGCTTCATGTTTTTCACCGTCACCTCCATGTTTTTCACTGTCGCCTTCAGGTTTACTACTGCCACCTGCATTTTCATTGCCAGCTTCATGTTTTTCACCATCACCTCCATGTTTTTCACTGTCGCCTTCAGGTTTACTACTGCCACCTGCATTTTCATTGCCAGCTCCATGTTTTTCACCATCACCTCCATGTGTTTCACTGTCACCTTCAGGTTTACCATTGCCTTCTTCATTTTCATTGCCATCTTCATTGTCAGCTTCATGTTCCTCACTGTGTGCCAAACACCAACAGTTAACCAAATATTTACAAAAACTAGTTTTTCCTGACCCTGCATCTCCTAGAACATATACAGAATTTTGGGGGACTCCGTCCTTTGTGAAGATTTCGGACATTGATTTAACCTCCACCTCCTCTGTCTCACCTTTTTCTCTTTTTATGTCCTTGGTTATTTTTGGTCTAATATAAATGTCTTTAAAACTGCATTTTTCACTTTTTGGTTGTAAAGGTGCTGTAGGAACTTGCAGCAGGGTTTTGTGATACTGTTCAATCAGCTTTTCCCGCCATTCTGTAATTTAAATGATAATATGAAATCCAATTGTTAAGGACTAATTGATGAGTTAATGATACAGAAAATTAGTATAAACAGATTATCACAGGCCCAAACACTTATTGTGCAAAATAAAGACAGTTGAATTTAGGCACACACGCACAGAATATCAGTCAGCCAGTTTTTAAATAAAATTCTCTATTTCTGTTTATATATACTTAACTTTACTTGTCAATCTACTGCTTTCTACTTTGTTTAAAATATGAAAACAAATATCAACAAAAGAAGCATTGCATTCTATAAATGAATAACCCTAAGTAACACAACCACAAAGTTTATCTCCCAGTCTCAAAAGAATTGAAACTGAAACTCATTTTGTATGAAGACACATTCCAAATTAAATCGTACTTCGGGTTTACATTTTTGCTATGGATTTTTGCAGGCCCAAATGGGATTTTTCTCGCCTATGGCATCGAGGTGTGCCTTATTTCCCAGACTGCAGTATATAACATACCTGATTTAGCCTTTACATATCCTGCATAAAATATCCAATTTAGCCTTTTCATATATAACATACCTGATTCAGCCTTTTTCATGTAATATATAACATCATATGTAACATTCCTGATTAAGCTTTTTCATATTCTATGTAACATTACATATTTAGCCTTATAACATACCTGATTTAGCCTTTTCATACTCTATAATATAACATAACTGATTAATTCTTTTTATATTTTATATAACATACCAGATTTAGCCTTTTCATATTTTATATAACAAACCTGATTAAGCCTTTTTATATTTTATATCACATACCTGATAGCCTTTTCAAATTCTGTACAACATAACTGATTAAGCCCTTCCATACACTGTATAACAAACCTGAGTTAGCCTTTTCATATATTATAAAACCTACCTGATTTAGCCTTTTTCATATATTATATAACATACCTGATTTAGCCTTTTCATATATTATATAACATACCTGATTTAGCCTTTTTCATATTATATGTAACATACCTGATTAAGCCTTTTCATTATGTACATGTATATAACATTTCTGATTTAGCCTTTTCATATTTTATACAAGAAACATGGCAATGCCATGAAACCAGGTTTTCAATTATCACCATTGTAGATAAATATGTTGTATTTGAAATACAAATACAAGCAACAAACAATGTAACTATGTGCAATGTAAAACATGAATAATGTAGGAGGAATTGCCACTGAAGAAGTGTTCACTATAATATTATGTATAAGGAAAAAAACAAAGGGCCATAATTAGGTCAAAAACTATCCAATCACAAAACCCCGACAATATGTGCCAGGGTGCTTGATGACAAAGCTTCTGTGAAAGTTTGAACAAAATCCGTTGAGAAATGTAGGACGAGTTTCAGCACAGAAGAATTTGTTCACTATAATTATATTGATAATTCTGTATAATGAAAAACAAGTTACAAAGTAGACATGAAATAATATATCATATCTTTTTTAAATTACCTCCAAAGATGATATGACCTTTGACTGCCAAATCAAGTTAAAATCATGTAAACAGGATTTTCAATGTTAATGTCACTGTGACCTTGACCTTGGAGCCAGCCATGCGGAACATGCGTTCTGCACGTCATCTTGATGTGGTAAACATTTGTCTGAAGTTTCATCAAAATTCTTCAAAGGGTTTGAAGAGTTACAGAGCGGACAGGATTTTCAATGTTAATGTCACTGTGACTTGACCTTCGGAGCCAGCCATGCGGAACATGCGTTCTGCACGTCATCTTGATGTGGTAAACATTTGTCTGAAGTTTCATCAAAATTCTTCAAAGGGTTGAAGAGTTACAGAGCGGACACAATTTCGTTTGACGCCCGAAGTTAAAATCATGTAAACAGGATTTTCAATGTTAATGTCACTGTGACCTTGACCTTGGAGCCAGCCATGCGGAACATGCATTCTGCACGTCATCTTGATGTGGTAAACATTTGTCTGAAGTTTCATCAAAATTCTTCAAAGGGTTGAAGAGTTACAGAGCGGATCAGGATTTTCAATGTTAATGTCACTGTGACCTTGACCTTGGAGCCAGCCATGCGGAACATGCGTTCTGCACGTCATCTTGATGTGGTAAACATTTGTCTGAAGTTTCATCAAAATTCTTCAAAGGGTTGAAGAGTTACAGAGCGGACACAATTTCGTTTGACGCCCGCAGTTAAAATCATGTAAACAGGATTTTCATGTTAATGTCACAGTGACCTTGACCTTGGAGCCAGCCATGCGGAACATGCGTTCTGCACGTCATCTTGATGTGGTAAACATTTGTCTGAAGTTTCATCAAAATTCTTCAAAGGGTTGAAGAGTTACAGAGCGGACAGGATTTTCAATGTTAATGTCACTGTGACCTTGACCTTGGAGCCAGCCATGCGGAACATGCATTCTGCACGTCATCTTGATGTGGTAAACATTTGTCTGAAGTTTCATCAAAATTCTTCAAAGGGTTGAAGAGTTACAGAGCGGACACAATTTCGTTTGACGCCCGCCCATCCGCCCAGCCACCCATCCGCCCGCCATACCCCAATCTAATAACCAGGATTTTCAAAATTGAAAACCTGGTTAATAAAATACTCGAGGCACACGCTTTCTCATACTTGGGGACCATACATGGCTTTTCATGGAATGGCACGGAAGTGTCGCATTGAAAACCGCCACATGAACATATCTACGGATGTTTCTAAATGCAAAATTTTATCATTTTATGTTTAAATGTTGACTTCTGCTTAAGTCAGTGCTAGGAGGCGTGGACGGTAGTTTGCACTTACCAGTATCATCCAAGAACAGGCTCAATCAAACCAAGCCTGCGACAATTTTAATGTTGTCGTTTTGGGCTTTCTTTAGGGATTCTTATTGTTCTATTTTAGCCCTTTTCTATATAGCATACATGATTAAGCATTTTTATATAATATATAACAAACCTGATTTAGCCTTTTTCAATAATATATAACATACCTGATTTAGTCTTTTCAAATTCTGTACAATATAGTCATATTCATAGTCATATTCTATTTAACATACCTGATTTAATCCTTTTCCTATTCTATATAACGTACCTGATTTCACCCTTTCATTTTCTATATAACATACCTGATTTTGCCTTTTTATATTCTAACTGTTTCTGTTGAGGAGAATCTTCTAACTTGAGTCTTTCTATCTCCTACAACATAATTAATAAAACAAATAATTGTGTTTTATTTTAAATAATTTTAGTAATTTTCAAAAAATATCTATTGTATACAGTAATATTGGTATTTTTACTGTGTGCCAATAATAAATATTATCTAAACAAGAGGGCCATGATGGCCCTGAAATCGCTCACCTATATATAGAGTCTATAGTTTATACTTATTTATGCTAACTGTACCCAAATGATACACCCCTTTTTCATTTTAGATTTCTTATTTGCAGTCAGGTCTTTAGTTGCTACTTTTGAAACATGAAGTTATGAAAACTTGCATTTGAGCTTGATCAGTAAAATACAATCTTTAAACTTGCCCATGCGACCACATGTATTAAGCAAATTTTGTCTCAACCGACCAATGTAAACACTCCCCCCCCCCCCCCCCAACAAAAAAAATCATTTCCTATATGTCTTTAATGTATTTTAATGCAACGTTTGCTTGACGCGATAGGCGACGGCTAATGGCTAATTAGTCAGCTAATTGATATTAATCTTTTCATCAAACGACCACTTTTAAATTGTAAAACACAGATTTTACTGCAGACATATTCTAAAAGTGCTCCTACCTGTCAATTGTTTGTGTTTTTAGTGAAAGCCGCCTTGTGATTTCACAAGTGTCAACAATCATAACAAAATACATAAATGTGTGAAAAATTGTATTTCCCAAACAGTTTTAGCATATGCAAATGAAGTTAATTAAAGATGTGACATGTATAATCGAATAAAATCGATAGAACAATGCCCTGTCCTTACTGAGATGGTGTATACGCTTCACTGTTGATATTTTGACTGCATTGAATTGACCTTGAACTTTAATAATCAGCAATTAAATTAATAGTTACAGTTAGATGTAGCTTGAAAATTTGAGAAAATGTAAAACATGTAGGTAACGGATCAAAGCTGTTTTGTCAATAAATATCAGAAAGTTATTTTTTACTTGAACATCTAATGAGATGATCACAGTGTTAAAATCATTAAACATTTATATAAATGAAGTTGAAACTAGAAATGTGTCCATAGGACACGGATGCCCCCACAGCCACTGTTCTGTCAATCTTATGACTCTAGGTCAAATATTTTTTGGACTACATGTGCCACAAGTTGAAAACTAAAAATCAACAAAGAGCCATAATTCTGTTAAATTTGGTCGCAGCAAAAATTCCTTCCTTCACTACCATCTACACATTAAGGTTGTTAATCCCTGGAAGTTTAAGCAAAATCTGCCATCCGGTTTAAGAGGAGTTGCGTTCACAAAATTTCTACATAGTATAAATTGAAAAAATCAAAAAAGGGCCATAATTCTGTTAAATTTGGTTGCAGCAAAAAATTCCTTTCTTTACTGCCATCTACACATTAAGGTTGTTCATCCCTGGAAGTTTAAGCAAAATCTGCCATCCTGTATAAGAGGAGTTGCATTCACAAAATTTCTACATAGTATATAGTGAAAAAATCAACAAAGGGCCATAATTCTGTAAAATTTGGTCGTAGCAAAAATTCCTTCCTTTACTACCATCTACACCTGAAGGTTGTTCATCCCTGTAAAGTTTTAAGCAAAATCTGCCATCCGGTTTAAGAGGAGTTGCGTTCACAAAATTTCTACATAGTATCTAGTGAAAAAAATCAACAAAGGGCCATAATTCTGTTAAATTTGGTTGCAGTGAAAATTCCTTCCTTTACTACCATCTACACATTAAGGTTGTTCATCCCTGTAAGTTTAAGCAAAATCTGCCATCCGGTTTAAGAGGAGTTGCGTTCACAAGATTTCGGGACGTACGGACTGACGGACGGACGGACGGACAAGTGCAACGCTATATGCTCCCACATTGTGGGGGCATAAAAAACATCTCCACCGCAGAGGAAAGATGACATAGAGGATATTTGTTTAGTTTAAAAAGACATTAAACCTAATACTGAATGAAAAGCGCGCCAAATAATAATACAACGTCACGTCATTTACGAAGTCACGTCATTAAGTTGGTACCCAGTTCTGTGCACTCTGGTATTTCACTGAAACAAGGTAAGGGGCTTAAATTAAAAACAGTGAAATTATCAAAGTGGTAATTTCACTGTTTCAAACAGTGAAATTACCAGTTTTTATATCACTATTATATTTCTATAAACCACCAAAAAGCATGTAATAAACGTATAAAATTTTCCTTTTTTAGTCTTAAGAGACTGTTTTGTTAAGTGACCATTTCTAGAAGGTTTAACAATATAGAGGTATAATTTATAGGTCCTCAGTATTAAAAGAAAAAATTATAAACATGATACTAAGGCATGGCTCTATTTGACCCATGTTAATGATTTTCATAACTTAGGCAATGCTTCATATTAAATACGTATCACTTTAGCCATGTAGCCTAAGGATAGGCCATTGATTTCAAAGGGGCATGATTAATTTTACTTTTAGAGAGGACTATAAGAGGATCACTTCTTCACGTTGTTCAAAATCTTTTTTGTTGTTTTGGCCCATATGTTGTTAAAAGGAATTGTAGATAGTCAAGCTCAGTTACAGATCAAAGTTATCTTTAAAGACGTTTTAGGAGTTTTATACATATATAGGCAAAATTATAACTGTACAATAGAATTCCTTAAAACTTGGCATATTCTTTAGGCTATGATTAAGCTAAACTGGAACCATCACTGAAGATGAGTAAAACCCCCATCAGCAACTTTGACTTTTTGAAAATTAAGTAGTCTGAAAAAAATATTTGAACTCAACCAATAGTAAAGTGTACGATGACCTTGACCTCAACCCCAGGGGGTCGAAATGCATTACCAACCGAGATCTTCATATAAGATGCTATACACCAAAGTTGGTTAAAATATTCCATTCACAACTCTAGTTTATGTCCGGAAACCATTTTTCTATTTTTAGTCATGGTGATCTTGACCCCAGGGATCCAAATGCAATACCAGCCTGGGTGACCGGTCTGCATATAAGCTTGCTATACACCAAGTTTGATTACAATACCTTATTCCAAACTCTAGTTATCGTCCATAAACCATGATGTGGACCGACCGACAGACGGACAGACCGACCGACAAGCGGACTGCTATATACCCCCTTCTTTTGTGGGGGTTATAAAAATGGGGGCCACCATCCTTGTTATTGAGTTATCTGCTACAAAATTAGACTTGTTTGCTTATATAAAGAGCACAATACCTACTTTTTGCTTAATTTATATAGTTTACTTCTGTTTAAGTCAATGTACAAAATTTCAATAAAGAGTAGCTTGACTTTTTTCCACTCTTTGTGAGATTTTTCTTAAAACAATAACCTATTTTTTTTCATTAAAATTGAAAAAATAATTATGACAGAAACAAGAGCTGTCACCAAAGTGACGAATGCCTCAAAAAGGTTTCTTAAGCATGTAGGTATTATGAAAAGAAAAGAGAATGAAAGTAACTAATTGCTGAATATTGTTCTTTGCATTATTGTACCTGTAATCTCTAATTGTGATAGCATGATGCTTCAAAATAGTGTGCCCTTGACTTTTGAAGAAGGGACCAAGTTCCTGGACACAACAAAATGTTGTTTTGAGATAAATATCTGTGCCAAATTATTTCAAAATTCCTCAATGCATGATAAAGTTACAGTCTGGACATGATTGTTGTGTAAGTGGGGACACACAGACAGACGGACATGAGCCTTAGCCGCGACACATTGTCTTGATGTGGTAGACATTTGTGCCAAGTTATTTTAAAATCCTTTTATGCAAGACAAAGTTACAGTCCGGACATAAATGTGTATCCTCAAACTCTTCTCAAAAAACAAGTACCTTCAAACTATAAGTGTGACCTTGACCTTGAAGGTAGTGGCATGGGTCTTTGTTGCCACATATCCTCCAATGCATGACAAAGTTACAGCCCGGACATGAATGTGTGTACCTATAAACTCTAATTGTGATAAAGTGTACTTCAAAATGGTAGTGTGACCTTGACCTTTGAGGTAGGGACGTGGATCTTAGACGCAACACATCGTCTTGATGTGGTAGACATTTTGCCAAGTTATTTTAAAATCCCTCAATGTATGACAAAGTTACAGTCCGGACACGAATGAAGTGGGGACGCACAGACGGACGGACGTAGTTGTATTGGAATACATGTACTGGTATATCAACCTGAAACAAACAAAAGGAAAACATTTTTTACCTGTTTTTGCTCTGTTATAACTGCCTCAAGTTCAGTAAACTTTCTTTTCTGTTCTTTCCCAGCCTCAAGTTGTCCCTCTTTTTCTTTTGCCAACTGTCTTTCAAGTTCAATAACTTTATTTTTAAGCTCCTCATATTCATCTTTAGTTGCAGCATTTTCGGTAAATTCCCGCATTTTTGTCATTTCATCTTTGATTTGTTTCAAAATTTCTTCAGAGCATTCAGTAGTGATAACAAAGTCTTTTTGCTTTAGCTGATGGATAAAAAAAAAAGTTCGATTTTCTTTCAGAGATAAAATGTAGCTATATCATATAGCAACATTTTTATTTCAAAATTACCACAAATGTTTTTTATTTTAATTCTCATACTTTTTCTGAGGGCTTCAAAAATTTGCTTTTAAGGCAGGATGTGTGGTATAGTCATTTGATTGCAAGAATTATCTATTTCTTCACATTTGTTTTTCTTACCTGTTACTAACAAGCTTAGATCCGTATTTTTGTATTTGTAGGTATTTCATTTGATTTCATCAATATAAGTTAACTTAAGGCAGTTGTTACTTAAATTTGACTAAAATGAAGTAACCACTCAAACCCCAGTCACACTAGAGCTTACGATTACTTGCGACCACCGGCGACTTGTAAAACTGACAATCATCAGCGATTGTCAGCGACCAAAACCATTTTTGCACAGATAAATTTACTTTTGTGAGTATCGTAAGACAAGTCATCATTGACAATCGCACGACAGGTCATAAGTAAACGTACGATGGTCTCAAGATTGCCTGGGATTACTTACGACTACCCGTGACATAACATGCGATTACCTACAACTTGTCGTACGACCATCACACGATTACTAAAGACTTCTTAAGATTATCAGTGACTAGTGGCAATTTGTAAAGACTGTCGTAAGATTGTCGCACTTCCGAACGACCATCGTGCGACAGCCTTAAGACCTTATAAGATCACTAGCGACCTGTTTGATCGCAAGGAGGTTTTTGTGCAAGCTCAAAAACCTCTCTACGACTGAAATTGGTCGTGGGACCTAAATAAGGTAACCTGCGACTGTCAAAGATCACCGATGACCGTCGTAAGACGTTTTAAAGATTGTCCGCGACCAGAGGTCACTGGTGATCGTGAACTGGTCTTCACTGGTCGTAAGCTCTAATGTGACTGGGGCTTTAGAGCACTTTTTTATAAATTTAGTAAAATGTGCTTAATTCAAGTTATGATAATTTAACTCTTTAAAGATTTCAAACTTATAATTTATTATGTACACTTACATCTTGGAGTTTCCCGACAGCTTGTTGTGCATCTTGTTGATGTATAAGTTCTTTACCATCTTGTAGAACAGCTATCATGTCATCAATATAACAATTAGCTTTGCTCTCCTCTAACTCCATATTGCTCGAGTGAAAAATTTCGTTTCGGTACTGCCGTACCTAATATAAAGAAAACAAATAATACAACATTCACATAAATACAGTGTTCAGCAATGAGACTAAACACAATTCTTAACCCATTACTTCATATACACGCCTTTTAACGCCTTTTTCACCCCCCCCTTTTGTTGTCTCAAATGATGAAAAAATGCCTTATTTAGGCCCCAAACACTTGTTTTTGTTTGAGAAATGTTGTTAAAAAAAGTGACCTCTTTTTCGACGCGGCCCCCCAACCAAAAGATACATCAGGGGAGAAGGGGGATGTGCCCCCTTCTGTTTGGGGGGTTTGAAGGGGGGCGGAGTCCCCCTCATCGCCAAGAAAATTTTGGACTTGTTAGAGGCTGTAAATGACCCCAGATTGATCATAAGGTAACGTGTAACCAACGCTGAAAAGCATTTGACTCTATCTCAATCCATTGAGAAGTTGCAGCACTTTGAAATCAATTTTGATGGAAAAAATCAACGCAAAATAGTGATTTTTGGCAATTTTGAGATGTCCCCTCGTTGCCATGGTAACAGAAAATTTAAGCCTGAGCATGTTGTTGCAAGGGCAATGGTCCAGTCAACATTTGTGCCAAGTTTGATTAGTGTTGAAGCAGTTTTTATAGTATTATAGCAATTTGAACTTGTAACGGGAGACTTTTCAATGAAAACAGCCATTTTTCACAAAATGCTCATGAAGCAATGGGTTAAGTTGAGAATTAAAACTGTAATAAAGGAGTTAATTTAAAGTACTTACCATAATAATCATTATTATTATTGTGTTTAAACTGCAGATTATATAAAAGCAAAGGGAGTGGAAATGTGTTTTGATAAATCTTATAATTACTTTACTGAAGTAACAGTATTTACCGTAATAATTCTATTTAGCACCCATCCTCTAATAGACGCCCACCCCAAAAAACGGCCACTTTTCAGCCCAAAGTTGAAAAATTAACTGCCCCTTTTAAACGCCCATCCCCCGATTTTGAGTACAATTGAGCTTACCTTTACAATTCAAGTTTCCTTATTTCTGTTTTCACGTAGCAACGAACTTCCCTTTTCTTGTCTTTTTTCCGTAAAGTTTATATGTACACGGTATTTAAATGCCACCACCTTTTACAAAAGTTCCTTTTTATGACGAACGCGGTTCTCCAAGTATTTCGGCACTGATTTCTACAATAAGTCCATCTTTGAATAATTTTGTAAGAGGCTGACATAATCCCTCCGGTATATGTCCAACAAGAGATCCATTATTTTTTACGATAATTGCGCTATCACTATGCTCATTTTCTGGTTCCAAATTACACTGAAGTATAGTTCCGACTGGGCATGTATATTTGTAAACGTGATATCCCTTAATAACAGACTTTATAGACACAAGCATAGGTGTTGCCATAATTCAATGTGTTTTGTGTATAAGATATATATACATGTATAAAAAATTACCATTCCGAGATGCCAAAACTCACGCGCCTATTTCATTACGTCAGCAAGGTCAACGTGCGTGGTTTCAATGTATTGGGGCCCAACATGGGAGATTAGTTCTGATTAAAATTATTTTGAACAATAGACGATTGTCTTTTTATATATCAAAAATCCCGCATCAATCCCTTTAAGAACATATATGCTTGTGTCAGTAAAATCCGTCAGAACTATTCTTACTTTTTTTTAACAATTATATTGGCGGGTAAAAAATGCATAATGATCGGACTCGAAATATTCCATTGACTTTTTGAATTGTATAGAACATCCCAGATTACAGAGTTAATTGGGAACCTTACATAAATATTTCGTTCGGAAAAATCATAATATTTTTGCAGCAAAAATGCGTGAGGCTCATTTTTTATTCCCGTGCTCGGATACCGGACTCTACATGCACGGTATTAAAGTGCGGAAAAGAACAGACTTAAGCCGGTACGTTACGATACCGAAATCGACTTTAGCGTTGTCTGCAATTATAAATCAACATCCGCTCTATCTTCGGATTCGATTTCTTCTTATAGTTATGAGGGGCGAGTGGATTTATAAAGCCTTGCTTAGAAAATTAGTTTGTCTAACACTCTTATGAAGATGAGTCTCCAATTAACGCCCATCCCCAACTTTCGAAAAGTCTATGATTCTAATAAAAGCCCGGGCGCTAAATAGAATTATTACGGTACTAATGTCGCATTTGCTTATAAAGCACAAATAATTACTTCTGTTCATTTTACAGTAAAGCTTAAAATACAAAATATTTTTTGTTTCCCACCCATAAAAATTACAGCTAGCCAAAAATTGTATTGCAAACAAAACATATTTGTGAATACAATTTATGCATAACAATTTTTGAATCATTATTCATAATGTGGCAAACTGTTTCTCTGACAAAATAACTGCATTAACCTCATAGTCACCTTAGTGCAGTAATGGGTAAACTCCTATAAAGTTATATAATAGAGTTTATAACCAACAAAGAAGTTTGTAAAACATGTATGCCCCCTATCGGCAGCCAATTAGTCATGTGATCAGGTTATTATGCATGACTTCTGACCCAGAGTGAACAAACAATTAATAAGGGTTATCTAGTATCTACTGTTTATGACTAGTCACAAGGTAACAAGGTAATAATAATCATTGTGACCCCATAGGTTGTGTGCAGCAATTTAAGTTATTACAAATCTTAACAAATAATATATGCATAAATTTTGTGAATCATGCAGGCCTCATTAATGACAGCCAAGTTGTTACATAAGACCTTCAAATGTGTATACCAAAAGCATTTTTAGTTTAATATAAAAATATCAACTTGAGTTGTTGAGTTATTGGTCAGAAACCGTCATAAAGTACAAGGTCAAAATGACATTGACCCCTTGATCCCAAAATCAATAGAGGTCACCTACTGGTCATGACCAATCACCATACCAAGTTTGAAGTTCCTAGGCCTAAGCGTTCTTTAGTTATTGATCGGACACCGTTTTTACTTACAAAGTCAATGTGATCTTGACCTTTGACCCCAAAATCAAAAGGGGTCATTTGCTGAACATGACCAATCACCATACCAAGTTTGAAGTTCCTAGGCCTAAGCGTTCTTTAGTTATTGATCGGAAACCGTTTTTACCTACAAGGTCAATGTGACCTTTTACCCCTTGACCCCAAAATCAATAGGGGTCATCTGCTGGTCATGACCAATAACCATACCAATTTTGAAGTTCCTAGGCCTATGCTTCTTTAGTTATTGATCGGAAACCGTTTTTACCTACAAGGTCAATGTGACCTATACCTTTGACCCCTTGACCCCAAAATCAATAGGGGTCATCTGCTGGTCATGACCAATCACCATACCAAGTTTGAAGTTCCTAGGCTTAAGCGTTCTTTAGTTTTTGATCAGAAACCGTTTTAACCTACAAGGTCAAATTGACCTTGACCTTTGACCCCTTGACCCCAAAATCAATTGGGGTCATCTGCTGGTCATGACCAATCACCAAACCAAGTTTGAAGTTCCTAGGCTTAAGCGTGCTTTAGTTATTGATCGGAAACCGTTTTTACCTACAAGGTCAATGTGACCTTAACCTTTGACCCCTTGACCTCAAAATCAACAGAGGTCATCTACTGGTCATGACCAATCACCATACCAAGTGTGAAGTTCCTAGGCCTAAGGGTTCTTTAGTTATCACTCGGAAACCATTTGGTCTACGAACTGACGGACCGACAAATGCAAAGCAATATTTATCCTGTCACTTGTATCAATTTCGGCCCGATAACAAGGTGCCGTATATTTTTACTGATCTACGGCACTTGATCACGTGGTATGCATGTTTGTCGGACTACTTTTCAATAAAAACTGTCGTTAAATCTTCGTGTGTAGAATAACCAATTTTGGAAACGTTGATAAACCTTTGTTTGTTCATTTTATTTTACTCTATAATTTTTCAAGCGAAATAAAAATTATTAAAAGTGAAATAAATGTAAAACTTAACTTGTTTGCGATATTAAAATAGCGTACTTGATTTGATTGTTTTGCACGTGCTGTTTGGCGCTACATTGTGACGTCACGTAAACAATACTTTAAACGTCTGTACAGCGTTAACGACTGAATAAAAGATGTTGGTGTTCGAATTCATTTTCTTAGTTAGACCATTTTCTTTCATTCTAGATAGTTTTCACAACATAATTCGACAAAAAATTGTTTTTATTTATCACATTTTTCAAACAAAATGGCGCTCTCAATGTGAAAATACACAGGGAGATAATAAGAACGGCGAATGCATTGTTGTAGAATAATTAGGGCCTTCTTTGTTTATATAGAAACATTTAAGATAGTGTGATTAAATGTAGTTTGCCAAATAACTTTCTTTAAAAAAACGGTGACAGGATAAATAGAATAATAGATTGGTGCCGTGGATGGAGAAAGTTTATCTGGCTCTGCTCCGGAATTTATTGGGTTCGCCTTCGGCTCACCCAATAAATTCCTCCGCCTCGCCAGATAAACTTTCTCCATCCACGGCACCAACCTATTATTCTCTATACCCCCTCTTCTATGAAGTGGGGGCATAATAACTACACTTAGGTAACAATTATCTCTTTTACTTTTATACGCAATTAACAGACAATATTTTAATCTTACAGTAAAGCCTAATACATGTATTCTACAAAATTTAAAATAAACATAATAATTATAGTAAACAAATCTAGTTACCTTTGAAAAAAGATTGTTTGGTCCTGTAACATTGCCTCCAATATGACTATGAAAGTAATTGTTATTTATGATAACATGAAGCAACCCAGTGCAATCAGTGTCGACTGCTGATGTCTTGTCCTTGTACCCCGGAGCATTTATAAAACATTTAATGACACTCCAGGGGTCTGTCGACCACTGTTGGACATCACTGTTTTTCCAAAAAGGTACTGGTGGCATTGATGCATGATACTGTATAATGCTGTCATAGATGGCACCACATACATTGTTTGGACAGGGTCTCTTATTATTAGGAAAACAACAGTTACATTTATCTTGTTTGAGGGGACATATCCCTTTTGAGACTCGGACATGATCTGGCTGGAGAGTTGTTATCTGACAGGTGCCACATGGTATGTTTGGTTGAGGAGTCTTTGTTTGTTGTATTTGGTTTATAATATCTTTGTGCTGCTGTCTTCCAATGTCATCACAAAATGGCGCAAGTCCCTCTTTAAGATAACCCAAGCCTAGGCCAGCCTTAACCCACTGCCGGTATTTGTTGTTCTTTAAATGTATCTCATGTGCCATCTTGATTTCTAAAACAAACAAAAAATATTTTTAGCTACAATTTGTAAGAATCCAAGGAAAACCAACATTAACTATGACTGATCACAAACACTTGTATGCCCTGAAAGCTGTGCCAGTTAAGGGACCATGAACTTTGACTTATAATGAAGGCATTGTTACAATCTCTAGATGGCCATGTTGGCCCTGAGATTTGTTGTTAGAAATGGTCATACCTGTACGAAAAATCAGCATGGCTTTTATGAAAAACAGGACCGATTCCGGCCTGTTTTGAACCAGAATTGGCAAAATCAGGGTGAAATAGACATGGACCCTGAATTTTCAAGAAATCTCACATGGGAATTTAAGTTTTTTCTACCCTGACATCATCTTCATTTTGGTAAAAGTCAGGGTGGAAGCAGGAATATTTGCACTTTGAAAATATTTTGACACAGATTTTACTGACTTGGAGAAATATAAGCAAAATCTACCCAGATATTTCAAAGTTAGAAAATTTTCAAGAACCAGTTTCAATACAGTCCTTAAAAGTTCTTCAATTCCAGCCAGATTTTTCTTAGTTAGAGTTATTAGAAATGAATATTGTAATACACTAATAGTACAGTTTACATTGCTGTTAGACAAAATTGAATTTTTAATGCAGAAGAAAATATATTATAATGTATATTTCTGGAAAGTTTCAGTTGATTTATGGTATACTCCATTTAACAAAACTTCTGTTCATTTACTGAATTATTCCTTTATTATTTTTTTTTGAAATTATGTAGATTATTTAGCTCAACATGATTTATTGTTATCTATAAAATTTATAATTAGTTCTAGTAATTGATTGTTTTCATATTTAACTTATGACAAAAAAAATATTATTTGATGCATTAATTGGTCAGGAATAAGTAATGTACAAGATTTTTAGTTTATATCCATCATCTCACAATCTGCACAGAATCTCCTACTTCTAAGGTCAGCTTCCAGTTTATATAAACAAATAACCTTCAAGTGGAACTTTATCCAGTTTTTCAAAATACTTTATGTTAAACTGGGCTATCTGGTAGATGAAAATAGAGAAGTTACCACAGATTGACCGACAGCGGTTTAAAATGCCGAGCAAATATCACACCCTGAAAATTATTTCCAGCATGTTCATTTTCTTAAGAAAGATTGGAGGCTTTAGTTGTGATTCTAATTCAAATAAATCAACTTACAATTATATATTAATACATAAATGAGTTTTGTTAATTACATAGAAAATGAGATTTAAGAATTCAACTACCCCAGCTATACAGAACTTTCTTGGGAAATTTATTGTGAATATTATATATAAAATGGAGCATAATAGATGTGTTAAACTTCATTATTCAATTTGTAAAAATGGAGGGAAATAAGCAGCCAATTGTAACAGACAAATGGTAAGTTATAATTGAATTACAGTTCTCAATATTTGTTTATTTTTTTTATAAAATTATGAATTCTGTAAGCTCAGTATTCTGATAAGATTTTAAATAAATTTCCAGGAAACCTGTTTTAAAATATGGAGGGAAAATGAAATCATTCTTAATTTTTCTAAATAAACAATACATTTTGATCATTCCATTTTAGAAAAAAAAACTGAAGTCTTAAAATGTAATAAAAATGATGACATGGTTGATATAATTGTTTTTTTCTACTTCCAAAATTTAGGTTGAAGCTAAATATTTCAGTAACATGTGACAAGAGGATGAAGAAGAAGAAAATGGTGTAGTTGGAACAAAATAATACAATATAGGAAATATTACTGGTAATTTTTTCATTTTCTATCAAAATTAGTTTCAGTTTTAATTATTAAAAGTAATTATTCCTGCAAATTTTATGGAATTAATGACCTCATGAAGTCAGTACATATATGTCTATAATGCTGTAGCTTCTTTAAAATAATTTCATCATTTGATGTTTTGATTGCATTAATGAAATATTATACCTTTAAAACTACACTGTATGGACATATTGTGTTAAATTTCTTTTAGATTAATATATAAATTGAAAGTTGTCTATAGCATATTCCTACACTGCTTTCATATGTTTACAGATTGTGTAGTCCAGATACTATAGTGTGGAATTATGTAATACAGTTGGCAGCTACCTCGTGGAAATATCAAACAAGAATGACTTTTGAAATGTATTTAATTGTATGAAAATCAAATACAGATAAGTGAGAAAAAAAATCTCAATTATTATTTTGTCAAATATCAAAAAGAACAGGAATCTATCTGGGTGGATTTTTATTTTAATTTCAGGGTGGGATTCGCAAAATTTTTGGGCGGGATAATAACAGGAGGAAAAAAGTCTGGCCTGACTTTTTAAATAGAAATCAGGGTGAATTATGGCTCATTTAAATAATTATTTCAAATTAATCCCACCCTGAAATTGCTCTTAATTTAACTAGAAGTAAATCTATTTTTAGAAATCTGTGTGAGTGCAAATTCTGCCCTGGATTTCCATTTCAGGGTGGTATTTTTTCTGGCTCATTTAAATATTTAGTTGAATCCACCCTGAAAACACTATATATTGTATACTAAAAGATCTAAAAATAGATTTCTAACTTCTCTATAGTCAACTGAATAGTAAAACAAAACTGGCTGGGAATAAATTTCTGATCCCATGTCAAATCAGGGTGTAGTCAGGGTAGGCATTTTCGTACAGGTATACAGAAGTAGATATTATTTGGGCCACATTGAGCGGCTAAAATCAATTCAACAATTTCTAGTCACATGGTGGAGTCACGTGGTGGAGTCACGTGGTGGAGTCATGTGGTGTCACATAGTGGTGTCACATGGTGGTGGAGTCACGTGTTGTTGTTGTTGTTGATGCACTAATCTAAGAAAATTCAGTAATTTAACCTTCAAGGTCATTAAAAAGCCCAAGTGTTTGATAAACAACAAGGTCTTGTCCTTAAGTATGTTCTGTTATAATATGAAGTTGATCCCTTCAATAATAGCAAAGTTACAGCCAGTTACAGTCAAAACAATGAAAATTTCAATAAGTTGAACTTCAAAGTCAAGGTCATTTAAATGAGTGAAGGTCAAGGTCTCTCTGTTTATTTTTGAAGGTTATCCTTGAACATTATTATGTTCAAGTTTGAAGACAATCCATTCAAAAATAACAAAGTAAAACAGCCAATAATAGCCAAAAAAAATGAAAATTTCAATAATTTGACCTTCCAAGTCAAGGTCATTTATGAGTGAAGGTCAAGGTCTGTCTGGTTATTTTTAAGGGATATCCTTGAAGATTATTATGATCAAGTTTGAAGACAATCTTTTCAAAAATAACAAAGTTACATCCAATAACAGCATGAACAAGCAAAATTTGGACTTTTAACCTTGAAGGTCAAGGTTATTTATCGATGAAGGTCAAGGTTAGTGTGGGCTACTGAAAGGTCTTGTCCCAAGGGTTGTTGTAGCCAAGTATGAAGACAATACATCAAGAAACTAGAACTCCGCGAGTCGGATGTGTCGCCTTGTGAACAATGTAGTTTAGGGGAAATGGCCAGGACAAAAATGAAATATGAAAAATAACAAAGGGCAATAACTAAAAAAAAAATAAGTGCAGAGCAGCAGTTTCTGAACACTGCACTTCTTATCAATAAGATCTATCATTCTATGATGTTTCAAGTCCATAGCTTTCATACTTGAGGAGAAATGACCAGGACAAAAAATAAAGTAAGAAAATCAACAAAGGGCATTAACTCAAAAATAAGAAATGCAGGGTATCAGTTCTTATGCACTGCACTTCTTTTTAATGAGATCTATCATCCTATGAAGTTTCAAGTCCATAACTTTTATATTTTCAGAGAAATGGCCTGGACAAAAATCAAGTATGAAAATTAACAAAGGGCCATAACTCAAAAAATAAAAAATGCAGAGTACCAGTTCTTGTGCACTGCACTTCTTCTTAATGAGACCTATCATCCTATGAAGTTTCAAGTCCATGGCTTTTATACATTAGGAGAAATGGCCTGGACAAAAATAAAGTATGAAAATTAACAAAGGGCAATAACTCAAAAATTAGGAAGTGCAGAGTACTGGTTCTTATGCACTGCACTTCTTAATAATGAGATCTATCATCCTATGAAGTTTCAAGTCCATAGCTTTTTTAGTTGAAGAGAAATGGCCCGGACAAAATTAAAGTATGAAAATTAACAAAGGGCAATAACTCAAAAAATAAGAACTGCAGAGTACCGGTCCTTGTGCACTGCACTTCGGGTTATTGAAAGAAGCATGCATACCAAGTTTGAAGTCAATCAGACTTATAGTGACTGAGTTATGCTCCGGACAAGCTTTAGCCGACGACGACGCCGACAACGACGCCGACACAGACGCCGCCGCCGACACCGCCGACAAAAGTAACCCCTATATGTCACCTTTTCAAGGCGACACAATAAAAAAGTTATGATCCAGGTACATGTTTGCGGACGGGAACGGCAACGGCAACGCCGCCGTGACTATAGCAATACCTCTACTTTTTTATCAAAAAAAAAAAAAAGTTGAGCTAAAAATGAAATAATTATATATACGAAACAATCCAATTTTGAAAATTAGTTTGTAAAATAAAAATCTGATACATCTAAATCAATTATCATTATACTTTGAACTGTCTTTTGATCCGAGATTCATTATTCAGAAATGTCTACATTTTAGTCTATGCCCATATCTTAGCAACACTTAAAAATTGATGTAAAACATAAAATTGTTGGGATAAAAAGAAAGCTAAACATTCAAAGCATTAAGGAACATTTTGGGTTTGTTCAAGAAAAGGGGGTTGTAAACTCAAACAAGAGCTGTCAGTAGGACAGCAATGCTCGACTATTCTTAGTGCTTGATCTATAGTAAAAAACGCCTTGTTTAAAAGGTAAAATTTTCTCAGTAAAGAAAAAGGCAAATTTTTTATTTTAATCTATATTACAGTTATGGACATTGGAGAGAGTCCTAGAATGCTCTCAAAGAAGAGTATAAAATTGCAACATGTTTCAAAGCCATATGTCAATGGACTTTGAAAATATTTGAGGTATTACAAAAACTGTAACATAAATTCTAAGTCGAAAAAGGGACATAATTCTGTCAAAATGCTTGATAGAGTTACCTCCTCTTGTCTACAGGTTGGGGTCATGATGGTGAATAAGTGTGCAAAGTTTCAAAGCCATATGTTAATGGGCTTTGAAAATATTTGAGGTATTACAAAAACTTTAACGAAAATTCTTAGTCGAAAAAAGGGCATAATTCTGTCAAAATGCTGGATAGAGTTACCTCCTCCCATCTACAGGTTGGGGTCATGATGGTGAATAAGTGTGCAAAGTTTCAAAGCCATATGTTAATGGGCTTTGAAAATATTTGAAGTATTACAAAAACTTTAACATAAGTGGTTATGCCGACGCTCGGTGACTACAATAGCTCAACTTATTCTTATCGAATAGTCGAGCTAAAAATTAGTCCCAAATTAGATTCTGTTGTATGACTGCAGTGTTCGAAATTAGCAGTAGTCCTATAGCCCCTGACTACTCAATTTGTCCTCGGGCTACCAAGTGTTCAAAGTAACAAGCCAGACCAGGCTACTGTATTTTCAGACGCAATATAAACAACTGTTTTGAACCAATGAATTGTGCTAGTGAAATGTCTTTTGGGCTAGTGAATATTTCAATCTGGTAGTCCGACCAGCCTAGTGGATTCAAATCCTAATTTCTAACACTGTGACTGCCATTTAGCCGCAATCTTGAGACCACATCTTGATTGTAAATATCTGGGCAAGGTTAAAACAAGAGGGTCATGATGGCCCTAAAAACGCTCGCCAATATATAGGCCCCTGGGCCAAGGCCAATTTTAAACCAGGGGCTTTTATGTAGTGGTGGGGTTTCCAACAATAAACACTTTGATATGTTTATTATATGTTTAGTCAATAAAGAATAAAACCTGTAACAAATAAAACTAGAACTATCACTAAATGTGATTAATACCCCCACAAGACTGCTTCGTAAATGGGGATATTACTAGTAACAGAATACCTTGTAAAAGAATTGAAATATAGAGTTATGGTTGTTGGCAATAAAATACAGTTGTGGTTCTTGTATGTTGCATTTCCTTTCAATGTGGTTGGCCATTGATGAAGTTTAATTGAATTACTCTGTAATAAGTCCAGAAAGACAAAGAAAAGGAACAAAGGGCAAAAACTCTATAAAACAAGAGCTGTCCGTAAGACAGCGCGCTCGACTTTTTTATTGCTTGCCAATAAAAAAAGTTTTTGGACTGGTACTAAAAACTTAACCAAGATTCTAAGTCGATAAAAGGCCTTAATTTTTAAAACAAATCCTTGACAGAGTTACCTTCTCTTGCGTACAGATGGGGGTAATGATGTGAAATAGCATTAAAAGTTTCAAAGCAATATCTCAAAGGGTTAAGGCAATAAGTGGATTTTACCCATATTCAATGTATTTTCTAAGTCAAAAAGGGGCATAATTCTGTCAAAAACCTTGACAGAGTTATGTCCTCTTGTCTGTTGATGAAGGTCGTGATGATAAACAAGTATGGTCAGTTTCAAAGCAATACCTCCAATGGTTTTGAAATAAAGTGAGGTGGTACAAAAAACTTAACCAAGCTCAATACACTTTCTAAGTCAAAAAAGGGCCATAATTCTGTCAAAAACCTTGACAGAGTTATGTACTCTTGTCTGTAGATGGAGGTTATGATGGTGAACAAGTATGGTAAGTTTCAAAGCCATACTTGTAATACTTCTGAAATAAAGTGGGGTGGTACGAAAAACTTAACCAAGGTGTGACGCCAACGCCGACGCCGACGCCGGGGCGAGTAGGATAGCTCCCCTTTTCATAGAAAAGTCGAGCTAAAAACTGAAGAAAGAGTTATAGTTCTTGTGCACTGCACCTCCTCTTATTGTGCTTGAACATTGTATGAAGTTGTTTTGAATTCCAACCAGTACGTTTTAAGTTATGCTCAGGACAAGGAAAAGTATCGAAGGGCAGTAACTCTGTATTTTGTCAAAATGGAGTTATGGCTCTTGTGCACTGTACTTCCTTTTAATGTCATTGACAACTGTATGAAGTTGTACTGAATTCCAAACAGTAGTTTTCAAGTTATGCTCTGGACAAGGAAAAGTAACAAAGGGCAATAACTCTGTAATTAGTCAAGATGGAGTTATGGTTCTTGTGCACTGCACTTCCTCTCAATGTGCTTGACCATTGTATGAAGTTATATTGAATTCCAACCATTAGTCTTCAAGTTATGCTCCGGCCAAAAAGCAATGGAAAAGTAACAAAGGGCAATAACTCTGTAATAAGTCAAGATGGAGTTATGGTTCTTGTGCACTGCACTTCCCCTTATTGTGCTTGACCATTGTATGAAGTTGTTTTGAATTCCAACCAGTAGTTTTCAAGTCATGCTCTGGACAAGGAAAATTAACAAAGGGCAGTAACTCTGTAATTAGTCAAGATGGAGTTATGGTTCTTGTGCAATGCACTTCCTCTCAATGTGCTTGACCATTGTATGAAGTTATATTGAATTCCAACCATTAGTCTTCAAGTTATGCTCCGGACAAAAAAGCAATGGAAAAGTAACAAAGGGCAATAACTCTGTACAAGATGGAGTTATGGTTCTTGTGCACTGCACTTCCCCTTATTGTGTTTGACAATTGTATGAAGTTGTTTTGAATTCCAATAAGTAGTTTTCAAGTTATGCCCGGACAAGGAAAAGTAACAAAGGGTAATAACTCTGTAATTAGTCAAGATAGAGTTATGGTTCTTGTGCACTGCACTTCCTCTCAATGTGCTTGACCATTGTATGTAGTTAAATTGAATTCCAATCATTAGTCTTCAAGTTTTGCTTCGGACAAGGCAAATGCAACGGACGTCTGGACCGACCGACTGACCGACCAACCAACCGACCACCGGGTGACCCCTATATACCCCCCCCCCCCAACTTCGTTTTTGGGGTATAAATATCTAGTAATCTTTGGCTACTTTTTAAACGATCAGAGATCCATTTTTATTTCGTTGTTTCAAAAACAAGAATATAATAACTTAATAGTTTAATTAAAAATGTTAATGTATAAAAGCAATTATATTCTTATTATATTTAATTAATACATGTTAGTTTATGTCAACAAAAGGAAATTTGTTTAATTTCAAATTAAATCACAAAAATGAAATTCATAATCCTAAAGACACTTAACTGCTGAAGTACAAAAGTAACAAGGGTATACTACATTTATTGTTGGAGGAAGGGGCAGTAAAAATCGATACTGGTAATTAAATGTTTATAATTAAATTTGGCTATATCCGGTTATCTGCCCCCCCACCCCCGGGCAGAATTTTTTTATCTGTTTTTTATGACAGCCTTGTGGTCAGCCCTACTTATCTGGATCATTTAGGCGCTTAGAATATATCACATCCGCATGTGCAAAAAAAAAAAATCAAAATATTAACGTACCATGCACGTGCGTAGTGAGCCGTGAATTGAGTTTTTAATTAATCATCTAGCAAGGGGTTCATACGGGATTTTACATGATAAGTATGCTCTACGGAATGAACTTATACATTTAGACAACTGAAATCACTTTAATATATCGTTCATTCCGTATAAAATAACTGACGGAATGAACTTATAAATACATTTATTCTATTTAAATCATTTTAGAATACTGCTCATTCCATATTGAAACAGCCGACATGAATGAACTTACACATACATACTATGAAACATTCTTTCAGTTTATCGTTCATTCCATATTAACATAGCCGAAGGAATTGTTAAAATGCATTTTTTCCGAGACAAATTAGAAAAAGGCATTTCTTTTCATTCTTACAGTACTAGTACAGTGCAAAGTGCCATTTTATTAAAACATGATGGCCTAAAAGAAAACTCTCTTCCACAGAAATACTTTCTCTTGAGAAGACATGTAATGATTATCAGTAATGCATGCAAAAAGTATATACTCCGGTTTCCGTTCCGGGGGCAGATGTTGTACTAGGTATTTGTAGTGGTAATTTAACGAGTTCATAACGATTAATCCGTAAGAAATTATTGAAAAAGTACCCCCCCCCAAAAAACATTGCCAAGTCCCATGTTTTAAAGCAAGATGGCCCCTTAGAAAACCCTATTTCCGGAGAATACTTCTCCTTTAGTAGCTTGTTATGATTGTTAGAATTTAATAGAAATGCAAATAAAAAATTTTTTGTCGCTATATAATTATATACTCCGGTTATCAGTCCCGGGGCAGAATCATCAGTGGCCATTTAGAGCTCAAGGACAAACCTCCCTGCCAAATCTGAGGTTACTAAGCCAGTGCATTGCTAAGTTATGTATTTAACATGCTTCAAATGTGAAAATGTCAAAATCAATACACTGCGGACAGGTATTTTTAAGCAATTGAGGGGAAAAGC
>NW_026854639.1:0-18936 GCF_026571515.1 Ruditapes philippinarum | reverse complement strand
TTTAATGATACGTTGAATAAATATGTTTAAACCAAGATTTTAAAGATTTTTGGAGACCAAAATCGTGACATAGAAAAGTGATAGAAGATTTTAATAGTTACAAAAGTCATATCAAACCTATTTACATAAGACAGGAGATAAGGATACACGTTTCAGACATCAATAGATAAGCTTGGCTCTTAATCAGTGTTCTTCTTGACGTTTAGTTCCTTCAAAGTATAGCCAGAATAAAATTTTGAGAAACACAAATATGTTTGGATATTTTTTTGTTTTAGCAACAATTTGCGCAGGTAAGATCTTTTACTTCTGGGAGTTATTTTTCAGTTATTCATCTTGGGCAATTAACACACCGTATTACCGGCGCAAGTGATGACCGAATGATGCTGTGATTAGAGAACATTAAAATTCACTGATTTTAAACTTCGTTGTTTTTTTTTATTATTACGCAAATAAGACAAATTTAATTTCTATGGACTTACTGACCATTGTACGGTGTCCCGTTAGAGCCATTGCAACACACACATAACTCGAAACAACGAAAAGACGTACATACGATGGTGAAAAGTAGAAAAAAAGAAACGAAAAGTCGGAAGATACGATGATGAAAAGTCAAAAGTACGATGGTGAAAGTAGAAATAAGGAAACCACGATGGCGAAAACTTGATATAATTTTGTGTTTTCGTCATCGTTTTTTCGACCTTCACCACCGGGGCTTCTTTTTTTCGTTATTTCGCTTTTCAGCATTGTACTTAACTCTTCATCGATTCGTTATTTCGAATTTTCACACTCGTACTTTCGACTATTCATCATCGTATGATCATGGTTTCCACTTTTCATCAAGTAGTTTCGTATTCTCACCGTCGTACCTCCGATTTTTTACCATGGTACACTCGACTTTTCTCCATCGTACTGTAGTTTCTCCTTCCTGTTAAGCATTTGCATTGAATGACAATCTATATAAAGATTTCAACTTCACGAAGTCACAATTTCAACTTCATAAATTCATGATTTTAACTTCATCAATTTACGATGTCAACTTCACGAATTCACTTTTCTCACTTCACGATTTCAGCTTTGTAAATTCACAATTTTAATCTCACGAATTCAGGATTAAATTGTCATGAAGTTGAAATCACGAATTCGTGAAGATGAAATCTTGGATACGTGAGGTTGAAATTATGAAGTTCAAAACAAAAATTCATGAAGTTGAATTCATGAAAATTGAAATGGATGAAGTTAAATTTTTTTTTTGGGGGGGGAGGGGAGGGGGAAGTGGGTGTTGGAGGGGAGAGGGGTGTTTACCGAGGAATTAAGTATCCGTTCATCGCCAATTAAGTTATAAAATTGATAGGAATTATGGCAAAATGTAAACTTATTTTGACTTTCACCTGTTCATATATACTCTTGATGTCACCATTAGAAATTAAATGCCGTCATAGGCCCACACAATCCCCCCGTTCATATTCTGTTACACAGTGTAATGATACCTTCACATCTTAATGATTATAAAACGTTCCATGATTTTGTTCAGGAATAACATTTCTATTATATGATTAAATAGAACCAAGCAGAATAAACTTTATACTGAATTTTTTAACGATATAACATCATATATAGAATACATAGCAATTTAGATTTCAAAGGGCAAAATTCAGTCCCAATCTTGCGTATGCGTTTACTATAATTTGTATATACGTACCCTCAAAACATCTATTCGTTTTATTAGCTTTTATATCCATAAAAATAAGTTAAAAGATATTTTAAGTCTCCCCTTTTCATGAAGGGCGTGGACCACTCGTTTGTCCCTTTCTCGTCGAATAGCTGAAAGTCCTGTAATGCGTGTATGAGTGTCTATTTCGCCCGCGGCCAACAAAGTTCCCTTTACCATCAGAACATGCCAATGTCTCCGATGTGTATTTGTCGTCCACTGTCCCGAAAGTGCGTCTTGGTAACAATACACCATCGGAGATAATAAATTCACTTTCATAATAGACCTTGCCATGTCACTAATTTGTTTTTAAGAAACTAAATAATCTTCATCAGGGATTGTGTCAGTCCTAAATTAGAATAAGAGAAATCCTAACTACCCTATGGGTTTACAAACAACATTATTAGACTTTATTTCACTAATAAGTTCCTCTGCGTTTTAATTTCTAATAGACATCACAATTTTTCTATTTCTGTTTTAGCTCCTGCTCTCTTAAATTAGGAGTAAAGTTCCTATTTATTCCATATGTTTTTACTAGGATACCGGTCTTGTTTGCTTTTACCATACCTTAAGAAAAGACCACTGATGATTTTGGGGCCAAGCCGAGTACCCTAATTGATGCGATTCTTGTACATACAAGCGAAATTTCTTCAATCAGACTCACTTGAATATTTTAATCCAACAACCAATCCATTTCTAAATCCATTTTCCGCTCCAAAACTTTTTTAATAAAATTGTGATTACATTGATAGTTATACCCGGCGGCATGGACACGTGAGGTATAAAACAATGGAATTATCCTTATTTACTAATGTTAATATACCTCCACAACCTTTATTACTTAACTATAAGCTGGTTACGTACACAAAATTCTAGATTTTGTTCATCACCGCAGATATCCTGTTCACGATATAGGCCCGCCTCCGAATGCGAGTCTATATAATGTTGTTCAGTCCATTAAAAAATCAATTGGGCATTCTTGTGTCTTCGAGTAAATGAGCTATACATAACAATGATGGCGGGCTACACCATTTATTGCGATTAAGAAATAATCAAATACTTTAATAAATTTGGAAGATAAATATCTAAAATATTATGGTGGGTTGCTTGCGTCTTTTTTTTTGTTTTATCTGGCGTTCGCAGATCCCCAAAAATCAGCGATTCGTAGAACATCATGTGTACTATAAAATTAATGACTTTGTGTTCCTCACAGTTGCCAAGGAAGTTTTTTAAACCGTGTAACTGGCGCAGTCGAAAACCCCGAAGTTGTGCTACATATACACAGGGAATATGTGGTTCATTCCGATGGCAAGACATATAAACACAGGCTACGTGTGAGTAATATTTTACGTGTTTTTTTTTCGCCGTAGTCTCTTGATTTTCAGTTTACTTGCCTGTAAATCAACAGTAGAAGCTGAATAAGAAAGACAATTCATGGGTCACGTTTTCAAAATTACCAAACTGACATTGGAGAAATTTATTGGTCATCCAACATATAAAATGTTTAAGGATAGTTCCTTATCATTCTAAAATGATAATGAAAGGGATATTCTTACCATGTTATAAAGTACAAAAAATAAGACTAGCTAAAAGGCGACCCTTAAATCAATACAGTAAGAATGACTTTGTCCTTCACTCAATCATAATGATTATACTTCAATTTCAGCGTTTACACATGACCTTAATTAGTTAGCCACCAAAATTTTGTACTGTTATGCAAGCATTCTAACATTTCGTTTGTATCGAACTAAGACAAATAGCCCCAAACTATGCAAATACCACGTTTCCTCCGGCCGACTATCCTTTTTAAAACAGATATTTCTTGTTTCTTCTTTAAGCACTTGTCAATTGTAGTAATAGCTACGATTTTGGATCCTTACTATTTCTGTTGAAACAGTAACGAATACAACGGAGACTTGTGACATTCTTTAGCTTTTTCGCCTAATATGTACACTACTATTAAAAACTAAAAATAAGTAAAGACTAAACAAAAAAACAAAATATTACGACATGTACACCTCGCGATAAGTAAAAATATGAATGATAAGACTGTTTTCATACTCCGTAATTAAATATAAAACAATACATAACATAGTACCGTCTTTGAGCAAAACGTACCACCAATGCATCATTTCAAGGTTTACATTATCGGTTAAGATCATCAAACATGCATTCATGAACAACCACATAGTTGACTATATCAAATTGTTACACAGCTGTTGCTCTACAATAAGTTTCAGTATGTCAGTGCCACAATGTATATCTTTCAGGTCAACGACATGAACAAATTATGAAATGATAATCGGATTAGATTTTTAATGTGATAACTACTCAAACTGAAATTTACCAATTGTTGAACTACAACGTGGGATGACCGTAGAAATACAACAATGTGCAATTAAACGTCAATAATGGTCGCCCCCACTAAAAGGCTCGAATTTGAACATAGGAAATATCTATGTGGTCATCCAGCAGTACTTAAATTTAATTATCAAGCCAATGTGTCTATAATTTTTCATACTTTATCAGATGTGAGTGAAAAATGCATTCATTAGTTTGGCATTGCCGAATGCTTCTTTACTACAGTGCTGACGTGGCTAAAGCACTCATCGCAGACAAAAGATTCAGGACTACGAACCCAAAGGAGATGACTTGTATAAGGTAAGCTTACAGCCACCGCCGCACGTCTGGTCCTATTGTGACCTCAAAAACTGCTGCCGATCTATGAGACAAATGGCCTTCGACCGACTGGCGTCACCACCATGACGACAACACGAACCCTTGTGGGAATCAATTTTCCAACCAATCATACGAATCTTCTCAAGATTCTTCTTATGCTCTGGAAAACTGATGCACCGCAGACCCATGCCGCAAGATTACCAGAAAAAGTATTGTGATGGCAACTGACAGGATACCTACGGCCACTGGCTAAGTTTTTCTTTCTAGTCATTACTTTAAGCTGGCTTTGCCTGTACAAGCTGACGGTATTATTTGTCTCAATATATAAATTGAAAAATGAAATTTACTTATGATATTATTCAAGTAAGTTCCTTGCTTTTGATATCTTAGTCAAGAAAATCAAAGATTACTAAGTTTATAGATTTCATTTTTGTCTGATTAGTGTGTGGAGCTATAAACTGATTGATTACTCTCGATTCGTTCTTCGAACCCAACAAGTACTACGCAACTGAATGGGGGGTCAAGCTTTCTTTTGCTAAAAAAACACACTTTTCCCTGACTCGGGTTTGAACCCATGCGACCAACAATCCTAAATCTAGGCATTTCTTTGTCCCGTTTGAGGTCAAAATCGTTAATGAAATATTAATAACTGACATTATGCAATATAAACAACAGTGCATAGTCCGTTGAAAATTGCATACATTCGTAAATTCCGTTTTTTTTATTCTTTTTTTTTAATTATCAAATCAATTTCTCAACGAGGCCCACCTACAAAACTATTGTAACTAACAAGCGCTTCCCCGAATACTATGGAACATCCCGAAGATTATCTAAGTTCTCATGATTGTATTAGAAGCTTCAATAAACTGTGCGCTCCGAACAGATGAAGCTGTCATGTGCATCCATACTGCGGAAAGTCATTTCTCCTAATGTAACTTTTAATTAAAATTCCACATCAATTGATTTATTTCAGCTGTAATTCACGAAAAACAAACGATGTGGACATCCCTACCCCCTTCAGGTTAAAAACTTTTGGCGATTGTTAACTTAGTTTAAAGTATAAAGTTATAAGACCAATGACGTTGCTGCTTATTTATTAACTATCCACTTGATTTATTCTGCAGCCACGCCCTTTCACGTCTATTTGTAAAAACTTTGACTCCAACTGATGTTCATTTCAATCCGCTTAGAACATTGTATCTTAAGTGATTCTGTTTTTTGTGACATTCTTCGACCCGAGGATAATTTTCGAGATTTCGTCCTTATTATCTCCCGTGAACCTGCTTCTAACGGTAAGCTAACTACACATTAAGTCACTTGACCAGACACCACTAAACCCAACCAACACACCGCGCAAAAGGCTAACCACATGGGGTCCGTTGGCCAATTGGTATAAGGTCCTTTGAGCCTCGACACCAACTTCCCCATAATCGCTGGTGGTTCGTGAATCCCGCGTTAGTGCATCTACTTTTTATTCGAGTTAGCAGCTTACCTGAATGTTCGCAAGGCCTGCAAATACATGAACAGAGGCGCCACATGCCTGCCCGTCTGTAGTCCTGCCCAAATAATCTGTCTATTCAAACTCATGCTAAGCATTCGGTTCTTTTTTTTCCCCCTGTCGCCTCCTCTTCCTTTATACTTAAAACTGTAACTGCTGCTCTAATTTTGTTCGCAATTATTATTTATGGATTTTAGATTTGCTGGAATAGTTTTAGTTTAAGTGTCATATAGGGTTCGACTTAGCCCTCAGAAATCCCATTTATTGTTTCACTCTTTTCTAGAGATGTCAACATGTGTTTAATTATGACTATAGAGCATAATAAGATGCTTCTTTAACTGACCTGACTTTTTTAGTAGCGAAGATTGAACCGAGCATATTTGTTTCTGGTATAAAATCTAAACAAAAAGATCATTTCCCCGACTTATTACATAATACTAAATAATCTATTACCATTTTCTTGAAACAGTTAATCTTATTAACCACAAAAGATTAAAACGGGTTTTTAGAAAATGTAGACAGTCACGATTCAGCATTCATAGCCCATAATGGCTTTCTTTCAACCCGCAAATTAACGCTGTATAATAAGAATAATGCATCCTATAAGTAAATAGCGGTATAATTAATAATTGTTACGCCATTAATCCTCTAATGACCTCACGAGATGTGTTGTCCGCTACCCTCCGGCGCTTCTCTGTGTTGAGTGATCTAAGACATAAAATATTTAGACAATATATCAATTCGTTGATAGTTATAAGGTACATTTACAAGCAATATTTTTCTACAGCAATTATGACCCCATATTAATAAACATAAGTATATCACCTCCTTACACTAACCTCAATAATCAATCTTCCAAGATGAGGATTTTTTATTTTTCGTAAGATACCCAGACCCATACCTGCTGCATGGAGCTCCGTGTCGGTGCTTCGGTTTTTAGCAGCATCTGATATTTATTCAACCACTGACGACATGGAGATAAATAATTATGTACATGCCATCAAAATTAAAATTTGAAAGTTTTATGTGGCTGTCGCTGTCTTGAATTATTTACAAAGATAACTGATGTGGGATACCGTTTTAAAGAAAATAAGATAGTAAAATATGGCTGCAAATTATATATAATTAAGATAAATTAATTGATAGTAATGGCTCAATAAAGATAGTATCACTTGCAATTAAAAGTAGATTTGCGAATGGTATAGGGGGCCGTTACGGCCTACCTTTTGTGAATATTAAAAAACATTCTAAATTGCTATCGCCAAGGAAGCACATCATCACTATTTACTCACACGACACTACCATCAGATTGACTTACCTAGACAACTGCAGAAACCCACTATCCAGTGTGGAGTAGGAGTACGAGTCTTATACCTGTTTGATCCTTAACTACAATACGGGGGTTGGTGGGTCTAAAGGTGACTCAGATGCCGTGTCATTCGTTTTGACTTAGGGTTTTGGTTACAGCTCTCCTATAAATGCCCCCTAAAATGTCTGAGTTGGGACCTAGGAATCCACTCGTGTAGTATACCATACCACATGATTGGCATAAAAAAGGGCAGTTATAGGAAGCACATAAAAATATACCAAACAAATATGTAAGCCCCACTAGTACAGCAGTTGTCTGGTTTATTGAATTTATGCCAACACACATGATTATTGTTCATCATTTTAAAAGTTAGGCTGATTATCCTGTGCTGTTCACTTGACCTTTGTGTTTAAATTTTCCTCTTTTTTGGCTCCACACTATCTACCGCTTCCATCTTCTTTTCAACAATTTGCATGGCGACTAAAGTTCGCCTAGTACCAAACAGAGAGCCAACACCCCTCTATGATTACACGAAGACCGTTTCTGAGAAGTATACAGTATCATGCGATAGTGAATATGGACTCTTTATTCACAACTAACTGATTGACAATGACTAAAATTAGTTGTTTCTGGTTAATTTTCTATTAGATCGCTATCCAGTAATACGTAAAAGCCTCAGACAGGAGGTCTAATACATCATGCTATCGGTGTCTAAGCCCAACTATTCTATCTCATTTGAGACCAAGATTTTTCAGTAACTCACTGCCAGCTAACCTACTGGAGCGGAATTTCTCTTTTCTACATACAGAAACGCAGTATGCATCAAGATTTCGCAGAGGCTCTGAATAAGTAATGCCAGGACTTTGGTACAACATAACCCATCACGTGAAAAGTCTAGACAAATTGACAATTTTGTTAAAGGATTTTACGTTCTTTGATTTTGTCCAATTTCAATCCCGTTTTCTTGAAAAGAAATTACAGAATGATGAGCAATTTTAAACTGGTTTATGCAAACAACAGCTAATGAAAATCGCCAAAGAAGGTTTCGACCTATTGCTCAAAATTACATTAATATCCATATGTTTTGAGGTAGTTCTGTAAAGAAATCGTTATTATCTGAACCATTATTGTTCTTCTGGTGGTAAACAATCATTTAATGGTAAAATGATTTTAAAACAAAATTAATCTGAAGATGACAATAAAAGCAAGACGGATAATTGCTAGACTTCGAGCCTGTTATAACATCATCCGAGTCCGGCATTATCACCAAGCCCTGATGATCTGGAAACACACCACGCAGACAGAATCTGCTATTGAAGCAACTAACTTAACAAAAATATTCCAATTCATTCAATTATATAAAAATAGGAAAATTGATAAATATAATGATATCAAATATCGTATCTTTTTGATACGTGTATAGATATACTAAAGCAAATAAAAAATATATCAAAGAATATATGTCCTTAGTTACATAACACTGTGTAAATTTAAACAGATGCGTTTGCATTTATAAACAGCGTTGTATTTTCAATAAAGATCGCATGTTTTCTTGTTTTTTTTTTTCAAATTAAAAATGCGAATCATGCTAAGAAGCATTTTAACCTCTCAATGTACACGTATGTGTTTTTTTATTGAGATAGATAGATATTTTATTAATTTAAACTTTTACAAGTATTTCGTTATAACTAATAATATATAATACAAATTTACAATCACATGGTAATGGCATACATGGAAACATTGAAATTAGTGTATAACATAGTGGAAGAAAGTAACCAAACACACACACGCACACACACACACACACACACACCAACACACACACACACACACACGCGCACGCACACCAACACACACACAAACACACACGCACACGCACACGCACACGCACACGCACACACACACACACACACACACACGCACACGCACACACTCACACGCACACGCGCACACATACACACGCACACGCACGCCCACCCGCCCGCACGCACGCACACATACACACACACGCTCAGTTTATGTGATGATAAACGCAGTCTGGATGTAGCAATTCTAAACTTTTTAGGTAAAATGCCTATATAAGATTCAAATTCAAAAATATATTTAATATATACGTATCCATATGTTACTTCACTGGCAGATAACTTACGTTCCCATTTTTGTTTAAAAACATCAATTACTCTTCCTTTAAACAATACATGAAAATTTGTCAAGTCAACTAAACCTGGATTGTACCATACATAGGATCATCCGTATTCATCTTAAAGAGATTAAACATTATAACTCGAATTATTTTTATTATTCTTTATTTCAAGGAGACAATAAACTTTTCTTATCAAGATATTTTGCGTTGATAGGGTTTTGCACCAAAATTTAATAATTCTAACATATCTATTTATATACATTGAAAATCGACTTAACTCTCCATAAATACTATTTGTACATGTTGACATCTTCACATTTAATGATTGTTTACAAAATTTTAAATGAACACGTTCTATTTCTTTCGATTTTCCAAAGCCCCATATTTCGCATCCGTAATTCAAGGTGGCGGCAACAAAAGCGTCAAATACTTGGCACATAACAGAGGGTTTTACAGCATAATGTTTTGTTTTATGTATTAAAACATTCAAAGCTTTTAATCCTTTACCAACTAATGTCGTCTGATTTAAAGTAAAAGAGCAATCTATTTAATAATTTGCGGACCGTCGTTTTTTCTCAAATGTACTAAACTATAAAGGACAGGGAGGTCCGTTTTGAGTAATGAATTTTACTATATATGTAGAATTTTACCTATGTGTTAATGATAACCGGTAATACACTCGAACTATAACTCTTTTCGTACTTATAATATATCAAATGTAGAATCTGTAAAAAACAGGTATGCTTAGGCTACGATAGTAAAAACACGATGAGGTGATGGTGAAAACGCAATGATGCGATGATGATAACGCGATGAATTTACGAGAAAAACGTTATGTTTAACAACGAAATTTCACCATTGAACCACACAACATAATCTCGTCTCCACCATCTTAACATCGTGCATCGCGGGCTAGGGTACAGTTATCAAAATTAAAAATCATTCTAAAAATATAATTTACCATTCTAAAAAAGGATTCATTTTCTAAAAATAGAATAAAAGAAACCATCCAATCAATACCTTTTGCAGCATTACTATACTCCGACTGTGTATTGTTCGTCAACAGGTGTGATGTAGTTGGAAGCGCAGCAAAGTGGGAATTAGTAACATACTCAAAAGAACCGTCATTTGAACTATTAAGTGCTGGGTTGTACTTCGTTGTTGCTCTGTGTCCCTTATTGGATGATGTATTGAATGTTTCTGTGTTTAATTGATCAAGTTGAATTTTACTTGTATTCCTTTTCGTATCAGTGACAAGGGATGCTGTGGTTACGGACGATCGTTTGATATCTACATCTATAAAGTGAATATTCTTTGTATCATATGTAACATATAAAAATAATATCATATATATTTAATAAAGAGTAGGACTAAATAAGGTGTTGGAGCACAACACTAAATACCGTATTCTGGTATAAACCGGACAAGGCGTTAGAATGATTAAGTTTTAAGAACTTGCATTTTCACCCGCCGAAATGTATTTTTTGACATCTAATTCATCTCTTCACACCGACAGAAATACGATAATGACTGAAAAATATTAAAATAGTCGAAAAAAAAACAAACAAACAAAAAACCCTACATTTTTCTACTTTATCGTGATTTCTGCAAGCGCTTCGAGGTACTGCTCCAACAGTACAGTGACTTAAATCTTTTGATCCCTTATTAAATACATTTTTCAACATCTGGTCCGATGGCTTCCTCTAGCATCACAAAATAGACACTTCTAACATCAATCTTACAGTCATTTTCAACAATCACTAAGAAAAAATGGATTGCTTTTGCTTGGAATTCATGTGTGTGAAATATCCAAATTAAACCGACTAAGTTATAGACATTAACAAAAACAAGGTTGGGAATGCTAACAAGTTACCTATGCCATATTATGAGTATTCATTTAAAAAGCAACTGAAGTTTTAGCCTTTCGCAATTACGTTTTTTTTATATTCTTTGATATTTGGTACTTGAATAGTTTAAAAAATCTTATTCTTAATTTCCCATTATCATTCTTACACATGGAACAGAATATAAATAATCTAACATGCTTTCCGTTTGTTTTTAAAAAAATTCTGAAGAAAACAAAGAATGTTAAGAACTTGAAATATTGTATTAATTTGTATTTGAGAATAATTAACTGAAAATGAAAACTGTTTGTTGAAGATTTCGAGATCTACTCATAGTTCTCAACTTTCCGTGATTTATAAAGAATCAGATAAGCGGCTAATTTACATGGATGAACTAAAATCGTGTCGACTTGAAGCATGCGATCCACGGAAGACAACGACATTCGTTGAATTAAAGTGACATTATGCTCACATTTTCAAAGTCAAGATAAGCTGAATTTACTTTTTATTTCAAAAGATTGACTGTTAAAATGGTGTTTGTCCATTAGTTTATATTGGAAAATGTATAGGATAACATTTAAAATCTGCCTGAAGTGTAAAAAAGACTGCCCCACTTTTTTATAAAATGAACGTTACAGGTAAATTCTAATTGAGCTTTACAGAAATTCCGTTTGGATCCAGAGGTTATTTCTTGTTTACGTGAAGTAAATTATTAAATCAAAAGAAAATATGGCAATATAAAAGCTTATTTTGACTCTCACCTGTTCACTCAGTATATACCCTTGAATGGGCATAATGTCACTTTAGTTATATAGATATGTTATACTTGAAACAAAAATGGAGAAGAGCGAGATAATTGAGAGTATCTCTAGTGGATGAAGACAACTTAAATCCTACATTACTTGGTGAAGATGTCGACGCAAATAAACTCAAAGGTGCGGTCTCTTGACACTTTAGTCCAGCGTTCGTGGTACATTCTGTACTGCAATTCTTGTAAGATGTGTCGCTCTTCTCCGAATAATTACACTTTTGCAAACACTCGGGTAGCTTCACCGTCTTCTCACAACAAATCGCGCGTTTTCTAAATTGAAACTGATTGATGCTACAGCATTCACAATGCCATGGGTACCAAGTACTCCAATCACAAACTTTATTAAGAGTTTCATTGTTGTGTGGACCAACATTTGCACAAAGGTCCTTTAGAGGATTTATAGATGTCAACAAAATCAAGGCTGCGATAACTGACAAGCACTCCAATTTCTTAATGAAATTAATTCCGGAACTTTCTGGCATCATATACATTTTGATATGTATTCGTCCGTTGTGTACCGATTTAGATTATTTTTTTTTCCTTTTTTACCATTGATTCTTCAATCACTGTACTTGATTATCAAGACCGAATAAAGCCATTGCATATCCCATTACAAGTATTTAACATGACGCTTTCAACACACCAAGGAGGACATTCAGATAAAACATAAGAGCAAAGATCAGCGCGTTTCAAGTGCTTTTGCAAAAAATATAGATCTATCTCGAAATAATCAGAACTAAAGTAGGTTCAAGATAAATATCATCGATTTAATAAAGGTAAGGAAAATTTGGCCATTAATACTCACCTAAACACTTTGTAAGAAAAAAAATTGAAAAAAAAAATCGATATTTTACAACATTGATACAATTCCTGCAACTTTATCGCAGTTTTTATGCAAATTTTCATTTCCTTTGGAAAAAACGCCTGTCTAGGCTAAAGGCTTTCGACAGAGTCAATGCAAATAAATGGTATTTAATAAATCACTATAATTAATAAATTTCGTTTTAGCTAACGAGCTTTTAAAATACATATTTCTGCATTCTGACTTTTTTTTTAGAATCCTCTTTTGCTTAATAACAATCACTTTAATTAGTACCTCCTATTCGGTTTATGTGACTTACTTACATTGTTACATAATGGTATATTTTAACAAATGTTTTAATAATTGTTCAGATTCTGATCAGGAATTCTTCGATAAAACGAGTAACATACTTAAAGTTCGAATGTTTTAGACTAGTTGAAGTAGATCATTGTTTGCTATTTTTAGTATTTTAATCAGGGAGATATGTTAGAACTGTTTCAAAAACACAAAGTTCTAACGCCATTTAAATGACAGAATAATAACATTTTGCCAGTGTCATGCTTTTAATCTTAACCTACATATTTACAATACTTTAGTTTAAAAACATGACGTTGGCAATAATTGTATAATGATAATGAAATTGAAAATTTGGGACAAAACATGAACTTGAATTTTTAGAACAGAAAGTCTAAGTAGAATTAAGCCTCGCAATTATAAGATAATAACCGTTTATAACAATTACCTTTGTTAGTTGTTTTATTTGATATCAATGGGAATTTGAAGTTTGGATACACTTTTAGGAAGTGTTATCGTAGTTTGGTAAGTGTTGTTCGGTTGCAAAGAAATCGGCAGTATATCGGAAGAATAAACACTATCAACAAGGGGTCTTGTGAATAAAACTTATTAAAAGGTAATTTATAGAATGTCCCGTGGGTCACAAGAAGAATTGATTGTTTTTGTGTAACAAAAATGCATTGAGAAAATGTATGACAAAATTTAAATTCCATATGACCTTGTCAAATACACTCACAATTTTCATTTTGATGTGTTAAATGTTACTTTAAGACATTTTTGGGGTATTGTAACAACATTTTAATTGTTTGTCTTATACAGGATGATTAATTCCAAACAAACTCCAGCAATATCCACAATTATTCTCATACCGATCAACATCATAGTTCTATCAATATTGAATACATTTCAGTTTAAAAAGAGGTCAAAAGTTCTAAAACATACAAGAATATTCTGATTTCTTATTGTCTAGAAACTTTATCAATCAATCAATCAATCAATCAATCAATATGATAATAATAATGATAATAATAATAATGATAATAATAATAATAATAAAAAATATAATAAAAATTATAATAATAATAATAATAATAATAATCATTAAAAAGAGATGTTATTTAAGGGGATAGGGGCAAATAAATTGTTAAGGAAGTAACAGAAGAAGAAGAGTTGTTAGATGCAGTATATGATAAATGCTACAAGCTTAACAAACACACAATTGTCAATATGATGTTAATATGCTTTATATATGTAAAAGGTAACAGCATACATATAAGTTAATTGAACAGAATTGCAATTTTGTG
The DNA here is from genome assembly GCF_026571515.1 of Ruditapes philippinarum. NCBI lineage: Eukaryota > Metazoa > Mollusca > Bivalvia > Venerida > Veneridae > Ruditapes > Ruditapes philippinarum. The sequence continues at coordinate 4,541 of NW_026854639.1, read as the reverse complement.
AATATGGCGATTAGAATGTGCTTCTCAGTTCTGTAACACTGGCTTAATTTAGACTGCTCATTATCCATAAACAGTTTATTTTGCTGATGAATTGTCTGGTTCCACAGTAAATCCCCGCTTTTTTCTTTGTAACAATAGAATGATAGCTGCTAAAATTGCTACAGCAACCAGAGATCCACATACCGATCCTATTACGACACCGACATTGACTGAAATTTATAAAATGCTTCATTAAAAAGCTTCATTATAAGGACAGCTATGTCATAATTTTAAACCTAGGTCTCTAGAACAGGGCAATGTCAACCTTCATTTCAATGCAGTATGACAAGACTTAGTACCATAGGATGCCGCATTAGAAAAAGAAACTGATATCGCTGATTTATCCATGAAAATGAAATGTACGACTGAATTTTTTCATAAGCATTATAATTGAATAACTAATTTTAAAGTATGAATATAAAAAACTTTAATAATGGAATAGAATCATAGCAAAAATAAGGACGTTAAAAGTCGCCTTGCATGTGACAAATTCAAATGTTACAAGCTCGTTTTGTTTGAGTGTGTTTATTTTTTAAAGAATGTAAGCCACCTTCAACCTCATATAGCGCCGGTGCATGATGGATCAGATATGTACTATAATGAAAAGTTTGTTATAACATCCTATGATGTTATATTCTTAAAATAAAACAAACAAAAAAATTTTCAGTACCTTTTGCACCATCATTTGTCTTCTCGATTGTACTTGACTGTGTATTGTTCAACGACGATATATTTCGAGTCGCTGAAGAACCATCACGCGAACTGTTAATTGCTGCCATGGACCTGGTTGTTGCATTGTATCCTTTAGTTGTATGTAGTCTAACATTGGAAGAACCATCAGGTAGAACTGAAGTATAAGGTTGATTTTTATACATTGAAAAATGTTTCAATGTTGTGGAATTTAAATTTACTGTAGATGTCTTTGTAGATTGAGCTGTTCTTATTGTTGCTATAGAGTGGGAAGTTTTATTTCTAGCCTCTTTGAGTGAACTTGAGTGAGCGGTGGGTTTACTGGTATATTTATGCTGTTGATTTGCACTTGCATTCCCTCCATGCTGAGTGATTCCGGTTGTGCCTATTGTAGATAGTTTGAATTCTGCAAAGATTAAGCGAGTATAATTTGTGATCTTTCTGAATTTATATCATAAAACAATGAATATAAATATACATTTTTTGTAAAAAACCAAATCAAACCAAGACACACATAATAAATAAATAAATAAATCAATAAATAAATAAATAAATAAACAAACAAACAAACAAACAAACAAACAAACAAATAAATAAATAAATAAATAAATAAATAAATAAATAAATAAATTAATTAATTAATTAATTAATACAAAAGATAAATAAAAAAATCTGAAACTGAAATATAAAACAAAAACACAAAAAGACTCTTACTGAGTATTAAAATATAAAAAAAACCAGGCTTGATACTGTATAAAGATTAGAAAAACCTATTGATTTTTTTAACTACGAATACATGTTGGCACAGCGTGTTCAATGAAACCGGTGCATGCAGGCGTGAGTTATGGTGCACTATTAAATCTCATCAACAGAGTCTATCAAACATTTTTTTGTTTTTCCATTGCTCTCGAGACCCTTCCCTTTATCAAGATTTCTCAATTTTATATTTATGATTCTTTGGAGGATTTGGTTCTAATAACATAAGAGTTAGATTGAGAAACGCTGCACTTTCAATAATTTCCCATAAAAAATATTGAGGGTTGTCTTTTTCTAGAGTTTTAAAATATATGTTTATTTATTAAAAGGTATGTCAATGGAATAAAAAACAAACAAACAAACAAACAAAAAACCTAAAAAAAACTATTGCTGAAAAACATTATTCTTTTAATAGTGCCCTCGTATCTAATTTAGTTTAAAATTTAAAACAAACATGTTTACAATCAAACTTTATAATCAGATTTATTTGTTTATTTCTCTAACTTTAAAGCTATTCAAAATTTTGATAAGATTTAATTTAATCTGTGTACACAGCTCTTAAGATTATATGTGAAGTACTCATTCACGTTTAGTTTAAACTTGAACGTAGTTATCATACATCAATCATCTTGACTATGAATAAGATACTGATGAGACTCTTTAACGCATTCATTAACAATTTTTATTTATTATTTTAATTTGAGAGGATGGGTCACAAGCCCCATACGATTTCCTATCAGCTATAAGACAAATGGCCATAAAATTCAATGCCCGCGATTAGTTGTCACGAAGATATGAAGCCTAGCCCGATTATCGAACTAGCAACCCCCGGATTTCTTATACGATGCTTGATATTGAGAGAAGCGGGCGGTCTTTGCAGTCAGTGGACCAAATTAGATTTGAAATGTTCTAAAAAAAGCAAACAATTATTTTTCGAATTATGATATGTTTACACGCTCTTCATCATATTCCCGTATATACCATGCATCTTAATAGAAGTGTTCCGCATGTATTCGCCCATTCAATTGTTTCGTGATCAAAAAGCAATTTTATATTATTCAATTTTTAGTTGTCCCAGTTTTCAGTGGGAAATTTAATTAATACCAAATGATAACAAATTGACACCAAAAGATCTGAAATTTTGGCGCCTACAGGGCACACCATCCGCCATGTTGTAGAAGGGTAACCTACACCGTGTTATAGGTGTAAAATTGAAATACAATCTTCATGTCAAACAACAACATCCTTATACCCATTCAGGCATTTTTGAAAATGCTAAAACTTGTTATTTTGCTATGTTAATATATTGAATACTTATTTTGTACAACTTTTGTAGTTTTTTTCCGCTGTTATCTGATAACAGGGTGGGTGATCACCTGACTTTATTTGTTTACGGTAACATTCGCGCACAAAACTTGAAAGGTATTGTGTAATTTTTTCAATGTTAATTAATATAATTGGAATATACTATAATCCAGTCAAATATTTGCCAGTTTCAATGTAGCTCTGTTATCTTGTAATGTCATCAACATTCTGCCGCATAGAAAATTTTCTGCAAGCATAAGGGAAATAAACATTCGCTTGATTTGAAGAATAGTGTATATTAGATCAGAAGAGTTGTCATTTAGCTACGGATCTATGGATATACACATTTACATTTAATATTCACCAAATATGAATAAATATGCAAATTAAAATATCCCATTTAATAAAGTAAAGTACAGTAAGTCTAAAATAAAAAATCTAATTTTGGTTATGATATCCCGTACATCAATAACATATACTTCTTCCTTAGCTAGACACAATATCACAAAGTATCGGACTTTTCTAATTTAATAATCTTGTGCGATTTTCAGCTATATGTTTTCGGTTTTTTTCGCATGCGACGGACCACCCTTTTCTAGTGTCTTTATACTCATAACAGTAAGTGTTGATTGTTTGGCGGGTTGCTGTTAAATGTTGCTGTCGTTTAATAACTCATTTCTGGTCCTTCGGGAATACTTGTTTCAATACTTTAGTGTGCATCGAATACCGGTGTGACCGGTGTAAAGGTCCGTGATTGAATTTGGAAGTCCCGTTATCTCAAACAAACAGGCTAAGTTTGGCCCAACTACATATGTTTTTATCTATGTTGCCATCAAACGATCACCTTACTTTTGAAGGCAGTGTACATAATATGTAGGTTATTACTCGCACCAAAATTATATTAACAAAGTAAATGGGTGACTACGCTTTCTCTTCTTATTTGTGTAATCTTCCATTAAATTAAATTTTTTATTAGGTCATGAAAGACTACAAATCATTAATTGCTGGTTAAAATGTACCGAATGTGTAGGGATAGACTACCTAGAATATCCCGCCTTCTAATTAAGTTAGAAAGTCGGTACAGTTGCATTCATTAACTTTGTTGGTATGACCAAAAAATACATTTGCAATTCCTACGTGATGTAACTAATATATACCTGTAGGTTTTGTAATCAAAGTTCCATTATTAGAATCACATTGATTGCTACAATTGGCATACTGTGTGTCGCTGGTTGCACTGAAGTTACAACGTCTCAAACACAACTGCAAGTCTACATCCTTATCGCAACAAATTGCACGTTTTCGAAACTGTTGACTCCGATGATCTCAGTAGTATAGAATATGATGGTTCCGGGACACTTTGAAGCCTAAAAAAGTGTTTATCTATCAAACCAAATGGTAAGACAGCTCGACATAGCTTACCCATCAACCCAAAAAGTAAGACAGCTCGACATAAAACCCCATTTTATTGATTTAAGAACACCCTCAGGCCAAAATCCCCCCGGAACCATCATATTCTATACTACTCATAAATAGAATACAGGCGGGAACCGACGAGTCCTTTTTTATAATTAAAATATATATAAATGAGTTTACAAAAACAAATATATTGTTTAAAAAGAACGAACATACACCGATAATGTAAATCCTCAATATGTTACAACAAAAAACGGAAGATTAATGATAAAAGCCGCGTGTGCTTCATGCGGTAAATTGAAATCTAAGTTTGTAAAACAAGGCGGTTCAATAGA
>NW_026854638.1:0-26315 GCF_026571515.1 Ruditapes philippinarum | reverse complement strand
CCTTTGGCGTCCCGTCCGTCTGTCGTCCGTCGTCCGGGCGAAAATTCCATGGTCTAAATGAGCTTCATTCCGTTCCATAATTTGGGTTAAAAAAAGTACCGAAATCCCATAAACAGGGACTGTTTTAATGTGGTTTAATTTTACTGGTTCAAATGGGGGGAAACAATGCCACAATAAAGATCACAGAAAAAGCACCCTAACCCCCAATTTGTTGGCGGACGTCCGTCCGTTAGGCAATTTGGTTTCCGGAGCATAACTTAAGTTCCATTTGGGGCCCACAATATTCAAAACTTCATAGGATGATTGTCCATATTAGGGTAGAAGACCCCTATTTTAATTTTTGGAGTCAATAAGGGTCAAAGGTCAAGGTTATCACTATGACCCTTAAAAACTGAAAAACAGTTTTCCGGAGCCCATAACTAAAGTTCCATTTGGCCCCTACAGTGTTCAAAACTTATAGGATTATTTTTCCATAATTGGGTAAAAGGGACCTCTAAATTGAATTTTGAAGGTACAAGGTCAAAAAGGTCAAAAGGTCACTAGACCTTTTAAAACTGAAAACAGTTTCCGGGGAGCATAACTTAGGTATTTAGGACCCAATGGCAACTATCAGGAACTAAAGGGAATTGACATCAATAGGTCAGAATGTAATACCTTCCCAAGTACACCTGTATGCAAAATTTAAACAAAGTTTACCGTACGGAAATTCAAGTTATGGCCCCACTTTTCTTCTGAACTCAAGCTAGGATGTTATGAGGGTCTTTTTTAGAAATGAAGGAACCTTTAAATTTAATCTGCAATAAACATTTCTAAGAAAAATGTTTTCCCATGAAATTTTTGGAAAAGAAACAAACTAGTTACCATTCAAGCTAACAATCCACATAAGCAAAATTATGGTTTTCTACTTTAAAAATTTAAATGAAATCTGTATAAAAAAATGTTTACCCACCCAACCCATTTTTACCACATGTTCTGACCATTTTTATCTTAGGGAGGCCAATTAAAAAAAAATTCTTTAAAATTTACCCAAATGAGCGCCTGTTTTAAAGTTTCTCCTAAATTTTTTAAAAAAGTATATTGGGTTGAAATCTTGAAAAATAATGAAATTTTTACTTTTACTGTCTAGGGTTTTGATTATATTACACTTTGAAAATATTCAGGTACCATAATTTATTACTAGATTTAGCAAAATTTTAGCCCAATAAATACCTATATAAATTAAAAAAACTTCAAAAATTAAACACTTTTTTTTCCAAATATGGGACATGAGAAGATACATAAATAATGTTTAAAAAAGAAAAAAAAAAAAGAAAAAAAAAAGTTGACCCTTCTGGGGAAAAATTGAACCCATGGCCCCTCATTTTCAATGTTAGTTAACAGTAATTCTTAGCCTATTTGAATACTCTTCCAAGCGGAGTAATGCATTAGGGTGCTAATACCTTAAGTTTTCCATTTAGGCCCACAATATTCAAAAACTTCATAGGATGAATTTGTCCATATTGGGTAGGAAGACCTCTATTGATTTTGGGGTCACAAGGTCAAGGGTCACTAAATTACTTTAAAACCTGAAAACAGTTTTTCGGAACATAAACTTAAGGTATTAGCACCCTAATTGCATTACCTCGCTTTTGAAGAGTTATATATGGATATAATCTCCACCTAACGGTGCTCTTGTTGTATTTATATCAAAAGTTTGGAGATGGTCATATCTGGGTTTTGAATTACAGCCTAAGAGTATTTATCATTGACCTTTTTTGGAAATAATGTTCTGACAGTTTTAAAAAGTGCCTGTATAGCCGGAATTAACACTGCGCTTACTTCGAACTGTACTCGCATCAATCAGAGTTGTTTCAAACATGAAATGTACCCAAAAGGGATTTTAATTGTGAAAATTATCTGACTTGTTTATTCATTTATCGGCAGATAAATATCGAATTCAAAAAGGGGTTTTAAACATCTGGAAAGGAGCTATAAATGGTGATATTGTGTTGGACTCATTTTTTTGTAGAAATAGTTAACAAACAACAGACAGCGGCAGCAACAACATCACAACACCCCATCACCACCAACAACAAAATATTGATAGAGATTTTTCGGATTTAAATATATAATGCAAATTACCGTTTATTAAAACATACTAATACGGTCAACATCAAAATCACTACTTATAAGTTTAAATGGATCAGAGGAACACATAGATCGAATTCATACTGTGTTTAAAGACAGTATAAGTGAAATTGTAGCAATGGTAGCGAAAAGTTCGAAAGCATGACACACAGCAATGACCTGGTAAACCGGGTAAATACATCATGGAATGCAAAGCATGTGAGAAATAATCTACTCAATGCCGATATGGAAAGCAGAGCTACTAGAAACAAAACGCATTACAAGAGTAGAAAAGAAACTAGGTAGAAGACCGAATTGCCCAAGTCTCTTACTTGGCCCTCAGATGTAATAAAATTAAATTTGAAAGTAACGCACTTTCATGAAAGATTTGAGTACTAAACAAGCAGTTAATGTCAATAAGCTGAGTAATTATTTATCTAAATGAAACGTTCGATAATTTACGAAGCAATAAAATGATCGAACAGTCTTTCTTACGTAGCTATAAAACATTCTTCATACAGAATAGCTTTGATTACCTATTAAGCCAAATACCCTACTTTACAACACATCCGGGTAAATGTTTTAAGCAATGACAGAAACATACACCTTATCAGATCAAGTATGGGGTACATCTCCGTCTAAGCGTAGAAAAGGAATCCTAGTATAATCAAAATTTAAATAATCTCTTAATTAGTAATAAATATAAAAATGTTAAAGATAAGAAAGCAAGGTTTAGACGATTTAAATGTAGTCCAAGATAAGTTAAAAATTAATTTAAAGTCACTTCTATAAATGTCCATATCGTATGTTCAAAAATATGGTTTATTTATTTCCATGCATCATTTAAAAATAAGCGAATAAGTGTGCTTGATAGGTTTCTCCGAAACTTTCTTTCTTTTAGTGTGTTAATTATGTATTCAACCTCAATTATAGCATTCCCCTATTCTAGAAACGATCAAACATTATCCAGTGGTATGATTAATAAATCTAAGTTTCAGTCACTATCTGGTGTAGGTCCAAGTTAATATTAATGGTAGGTTACTACTCATTTCACACCTACAAAATGCCCCAAATCGGACCTCTTATCCCGTAGACTCAGAGAAGAAATCGTTTTAAAATATCAAACAAAAAATGATTGATAAATAAATAAAGTTAAAAAAAATAAAAGTAGTTCAAAGATTGCCTTTAGTATACTTTACATAATATTATTTTATGAACCGTCTTGTTTAAGCCTGCAAATGGGGATGAAGTTTTGTTGGGAGTCCGAATGGAGCACTTGTTGTTTCATAATTGCTTTTAAAAATCATGATAAACAAGATCAACAAGGAACAAAGGGGACCATATTACCACCCCCCGTGGGCAGTTTGTTTTGAGGTATATTACCACTCATAAAATATCACATTGCCTTATAAAAATAACAATTAGAGTATGACTTTTCTCCTTTTATCGGGACTGCATAGCTAATAACATATTTTGAAATATTAGAAAATTGCCCCATACTTTTTTATTTAATTTGTAATTAATCTTAAAGTCACAACCTCTCTCTGCTTTTTTGTAGAAATTATCTATATTTTTAATGTCACTCTTCTTCCAGACTTTTCTACTTCGCAAAAAAATACCCCTTACCTCACTTCAGTGTTGTTATATCTTTTCTCGTCCTTCGGGGTCATTGACTCGAGCACTTTAAATTGTATTGAACATTAAGTACAGCTCAAGCCAGTTCTAAACGGTACGAGGGATGTTGCACTTCTTCATTATCTCTCATGTACAGACTCAATCAAACCGAGTCTGAAATTTTCATGTAATTGTATTGAAATAAATTCTTCTAAGGGTTCACTTTTCTTCCAGACCGATTTTTTTTTCATTTCGAACCTATTCAATTTACAGATGACTTGAATTATCAAGCGACCACTACTATACAATTTTGTACATCAGAAATGTATGCCTGTGCATAAAATAGACCCTCATTTCCTTTCACAGACAAAAAATGACACACCTTGTCTAACAACAAAAACCAGTATTTTACATTTAGGATATTGAATAATCCTTAAATCAAAAATATCTTCAGATACATATATAAGCAAGTTATAAAAATACAAAACAACTTTCTCCATCTAATATTTTTATAAACAGCATATTTTTGATAATCAAGTTTGTTTGGCCAGAGTTTCCAAACTTGCGTTTAAAAATATATCATTTATGTACACTTCTTGTCAATTTGTTAAGGACGACCAAAGCCATATCCATTTTGCATAGTTTTGGCAAATTCCTTCAAGAATAAATGATGTAAGATCACAAAAGAAGAAGAATCTTAGAAAGTTTAGTTGTCTAATATAGTGATAAAGGAAAAGGTCAGAAAACAAAAACGAAACTTTTTTTTCGATTCTATATTAGAATTTCCACTAGGGTTTTTTTTTTTTCGGAGTTTGTAATCCTTAAATTATAAAATCGATATGTCAATCGATTAAAATTAATTTACAAAAACAAATGTAATAATAAGATTAAAATGTACAATTGTTTATCAAGACAGAGTGTCAGTTTAATAAAACATACATCAAATACAATAGAATAAAAAGTACACATTTAAATGTACTTTGATCAGTTTTAAGAGGGTAAACTTAAACTATATGGTCGTTTTGATTTAAACAAAGTACCCTAGCATCTCTCTTATGTAAGATTACTTACAGATATCAAAACTCTTAAAGACGACCTAACATAATCATTAAAACATTTTACCGGCTTGAACATATTCCTACCGTAAATATGATTTTTCTTGTTATCTAAAAGTAAACAATACCTGTTTTATACTAGCAACATAAAGTATCAAATGTTTACTCTTTTGTTGACCTTATAAACTTAGATAGTATTCAACGATAAACCAAACTTATATCTAAAATTAGTAAAAATTTGAAATTTTGAAGGTCGTCAAACACAACCATACCGGACATTGCTCACGTTCGGTTTATACATATAATGGCAGGAATAGTTTATTAAGTATTCTGTTAAGCCATACACCGCATATCACTCATGGCACTATTTCAACCTTTCCAATACACTATGCCATGTATTTGTTAGCTCACCTGTCACAAAGTGACAGGGTGAGCTTTTGTGATCGCTTTTCGTCCGGCGTCCGTCCGTCCGTCGTCCGTCCGTCGTCCGTAAACTTTTTCTTTAAATGACATCTCCTCATAAACCGCTGAGCCAATTTCATCCAAACTTCACAGGAATGTTCCATTGGTGGTCACCTTTAAAAATTGTTCAAAGAATTTAATTCCATGCAGAACTCTGGTTGCCATGGCAACCGATAGAAAAAACTTAAAATATCTTCTTTTAAAAAACCCAAAAGAGGTAGAGCTTAGATATTTGGCATGAAACATCTTCTAGTGAGTGTCTATCAAGTTTGTTCAAATAAAAGCCCTGGGGTCAAAATTGGCCCCGCCCCAGGGGGTCATTGATTTTCCCTATATGCATATAGTAAAAACTTATAAAATCTTCTTTTAAAGAACCCAAAGAGCTAGAGCTAAGATATTTAGCATGGAACATCTTCTAATGGGTGTCTACCAAGTTTGTTCAAATAAAAGCCCTAGGGTCAAAATTGGCCCCGCCCCAGGGGGTCATTGATTTTCCCTATATGCATATAGTAAAAACTTATAAAATCTTCTTTTAAAGAACCCAAAGAGCTAGAGCTAAGATATTTAGCATGAAACATCTTCTAATAAGTGTCTATCAAGTTTGTTCAAATAAAAGCCCTGGTGTCAAAATTGGCCCCGCCCTAGGGGGTCATTGATTTTTCCTATATGCATATAGTAAAAACTTAATAAAATCTTCTTTTCAAGAACCCATAGAGCTAGAGCTTAGATATTTAGCATGAAACATTTTCTGATGGGTGTCTACCAAGTTTGTTCAAATAAAAGCCCTGGGGTCAAAATTGGCCCCACCCCGGGGGTCATTGATTTCTCTTATATGTGTATAGCAAAAACTTAAAAAATCTTTTTGAAAAAAAAACAAATAGCTAGAGTTTAGATACTAAGCATGAAACATCTTCTAGTGAGTCTCTACCAAGTTTGTTAAAAAAAAAGCCCTGGGGTCAAAATTGCCCCGCCCCAGGGGACATTCATTTTCCTTATTTGTGTATAACAAAAACTTAAAAAATCTTTGAAGAAACTCAAATAGCTAGAGTTTAGATATTAAGCATGAAGCATCTTCTAGTAAGTGCCTACAAAGTTTGTTCAAATAAAAGCCCTGGGGTCAAAATTGGGCCCGCCCCGGGGTAAATTGATTTTCCTTATATGTGTATAGCAAAAACTTAAAAATTCTTTGAAAAAACCTGAATAGCTAGAGTTTAGATATTAAGCAGGAAACATTTTCTGGTAAGTGTCTACAAAGATTGTTCAAATAAAATCCCTGGGGTCAAAATTGGCCCCGCCCCAGGTGTGTCACTGTTTTTAACTAAATGTGTAAAGAAATAACTTGACCAGCTAGACCTTAGATGTTTAGCATGAAACATCTTTTAATGGGTGTCTACCAAGTTTGTTCAAATAAAAGCCCTGGGGTTTAAACTGGCCCCGCTTCAGGGGCCTATATACAGGTGAGCGACTTCAGGGCCATCATGGCCCTCTTGTTTTTATTTTATTGTGGTAACACCAAGGGAATAATGCATGAATGGGACACCTGAGGTATTCCTCCACTTGTCAATTTGTAAAGTCGCCATATAACGTTTACAATGTTAGGGGGACGTAAACCCCAAGAATGCTCGATACCAAGTCCATTCACTTAGTTCAACCCAGAAACCCCTCCATAATGTCAAAACTCCTAAGAAAAGTACGTCATATATTGTGTATAATATAGAATATTAGTGTTTATGAGTATTACGAAAATTGTAGAAGGGAAAACAGTATTTTCTTTTAGGTATGTTAGGTTTTTATTATAAATGATTTGTATATATTTTGTTCACCTGTTCATAGTATCTACATTAATTTTAATTCACTTATTATAAATATATAGTGATAAAACATTACACACCTTAAAGGAACGATTACCTTGATGAAGTTGTTTGTTTTTTTGTTTTTGTTTGTTTGTGTCATTTTACGCCTTTTTCCAACAGTATTTCAGTCATATAGGCGGGTAGTTTCCTAACCATCGTTCCTGGAGAGTTACACCAGTACTTGACTACCTTCCTCCGCGCTAAACTACCAAAGCATCTCCCGGGGATCGAACCCACGCCAGAGAGGTAACTGGATTAGAAGTCATCGACTCTAACCACTCGACCACGGAGGCGGTTTATTATGTGCTTTGTGTGTTTGTGTAATCAATGGTTTGTTATTGTTTCAGATTGCTAGAGATATGCAAATATAACATTATTATTGTTGAATGGTTTGTTAGCAAGTTTATTGAACATAATGTAAAATGATAATTAACATGTAAGCTATTAAATAGTATGTGTTTACATATCTGTATTGTTGTCTACGTCAAAAGCAAAACAAATATTTTTTCCAGATTACATAAGACTTTAATTGAGCTTGTTCAAAATGTTTTGTAAACTTTTCTTTTACACTTCACTTTTCCTCAATAATATATTATTTAGTACAATCAGAATATTAAAAAAAAATTCAATTTAATTATTTCAGTCGCTTTTTCATGTTGGATGTCTTTCAGTAATCAGAAAAGTTATTGATATAGCAATTTAAGTGCTATTGTTGTTTTCATTGTGTTGCATTTTCTTAAGCGTTTGAATATATAAAAACACAAACTCGAAGCACCTTTATTCCTTTGACTTCGAGTAATATCTTGTAATCAACACAAATGAGTTTCGACACTATGTGCTGATACATTCTGCAATGTCAAATACATTTGACTTTGCCAGTTTGAAAAAAGGCCGTCATGTAATTGTTATTTCCTTTGCCTTCAGAAGGTAACAAAAATAATTCCTCTTATAAGTATTTCAAAATCCAAAATATTGCACTTTAAAATGTTCACATCTTATTATTTTTGCACAGAAAATAAGCCTGTCGCTTTTCTTCCAATGGTATATACTTTCTTTTATTGTACTACAGAATTCTTACATCCGGGTTTTTTCTAGTTTCACGTAATTGTACAGGACGAAATCGCTACCTGTCATCCGAAACGCACGGAATCCACGAACCTATCAAACATACCGGGAAAAAATTAACTGCTTTGATATTTTGATATTTGTAGTTATTTGTGGCACTTATAATTATAAGTAATAGAAAGAGCACCGAAACACGAGGTTATCTGATTTGTACGAGGGGGCGTAGCCACCCGAGTATTAATCAGATTACCGAGTGTTTTGGTGTTCTTTCTTTTTTGTATCATAGTCAAACATAAAAACACGTTCCCTGTTGTTGCAATATGAAACCCCGGCAAAAAGAACGAGCATCTAAATATGACATTTCTGTCGATTTCACTTTCACTGCCGTCACAATATGTAAACCCCAGCAAAAATGAGCCAAACAACTAATACCCGCACTCCAGTTATCGCACTGTGCATGTATATGTATACGATTTAACCCTACACATTTTCAACAAAAAGGTCTCCAAACTATGAAACAATTGATTAATTATACGATCATGTCATATATACGATGACCAATAAATCGGTTTAAAATATTTAGGGTCTACTCATTAACGAATATTGATTCACCACCCAAGGCGCACTTATTTATATTTGTTCCTGTGTTAGTAACGCGGTAGATATTGCGAAGAAGAAAAAAGATATACTGAGGCTTTTAATTGACATTCTTCTTTAATTATTATTACAGTTATAATGATTGGTTGGGTATTACGTCAAACCGACACAGTGTACGTCATATGGTGACGTTCTAGCTTTACTGGTGGAAGAAAACCTCTGGTGTCCTTCCATGCATTATTTAAGGCACGAACGTGCACTTGAGTAGAACAACCGACCTTCCGTAAGCTAGCTTGATAACTTCCTCACATGAAAGAATACCAAGTCCATGTGGGGATTCGAACCAAAGCGGTATGGGCAAGTGTTTTGAAGTAAACAAACGTTACCACTCTGCCACGGATCTATATATTTAACATAACTAGACTATTATTTACTGCTTACTTTTCATGTTACTTTCTGGAGGCCAATAGCTTTGAGTTTTGACATTAGAATGAACACTTTGCAGGAATTGGATGTTTGGAGTATTATAAACACAGCTTATCTCAGTGAGCTCTTTGTTATTATCACATTGTTAAATTGTCAAGGTAATGTACAGTTAGTTCTTACAGTTTTTTTTTAATTTAGTCCGTTATTGTAGTAAGCTATAAGTTTATATCATGTAAATACACACTTTCGAATCTGTTTCTGAATAACCTAGAACTGAGCAATGAAGATGAAGGTTTTGCTGAAGGAAAATACGGATTTTAACCCACAAGTCTATCACTCCTTTAATTACTAGTCCGATGCGTTAACCATTCGGCCTTGCCGCCATAGTTGACGGAAAGATATGTTTGATATATTATTTTGGAAGTGTATAAAAGTTACACTTTTATACAAAAATCTTTAGAGTTAAATGTCTTATTATTACACGGTCACAACTAGTAACACGTGATATTTAGTCAATTATGCCTAGTAATTCCGTTTAAATATCAAACCGATTCCTTTCGAATTTTCCGATTTAGTTTTGCAAAGTAATTGTTAATTAATATAAGTGACCTTCTTTTCACATTAAACAAAATAATTTATTTAGTTCTCATCTTAATATATTAATTGATAGATTTTGCTAACATAATTATTAGCAATAAGTATATCAAAATAAGATAAACAATTTTATCACTATCCAGACACTTAACTATGTTTAAGAAGTTTTTGTACTGATTATACATAAAGGCATTTTTATCTATAAGACTCCTTAATTTGTGACGAGTTCTGGCATTTGGTAACAAGAATATGCTAGTGAATTGATATAATGATTTTAATTAAGCGGTACTGAGCAATACGCAATGGATATTAAGGCAAGCGTCTAAAGTTTTATTTAACATTCTTTCCAGTATTGTGTAATTGTTCTTCAATTGATACATGTATTTGATATTTTCACAACAAAATAAGAATGGAAACTAATAATCTGACGGACGACATTATGGGATTGTATGCGGGACTTGAATGTATTGAAAGTGATGAACAAAGTGAAAATGGTATTGATTCCGTTAAACAAGATTTTATAAAGTTTTTCACTGACAATACAAACATCCGTCAAAAATGTCACAAATTAATCGAAAATGACATCCTTCAAGGAAGTATTACTAACAAACACAGAGGTAAATATAAATCATTATTAATAAAAAAAGAGGATAGTCGAATAAATGGTGACACTTTGCTTCTTCGAGCAATGTCAATTATATTAAATGTAGAAAAGGGCAGCTATCAGGAAACAATATTAAATTACATTATAAAAAAAATTCTTGTAAAAATGTGCCCGGAATTAATTGTTTTTTCAAACGAAAGTGACAATTATCGAGGGATCACTCCACTGCACCATGCAATTATTAACGGAAGAATGGATATTTTAAAAAAAATGTTTAAAGCTATAAAAAAAGCTGGAAACGCGAGAATTCCAGAAGAAAACCTAAAAAACATATGTGCAAGAGGTCCTTTATTTCAAGACACTGTGATGATGGCTGGGACTCCACTTGGAGTAGCTGCACTGAATTTCAATGAGGACATTTTTAACTGTGTCCTTCTTAATTACCATTTCAACTTAATTGTTACAAACGACAACGGTGACAATATTATTCATTCTCTGGTCGAGTATGCCTACTTATATCCAAACGAACTGACAAAAGTCCTTAAAATGGTTAGCTATGTAATTGATTGCAGTTTTCTTCGAACTGATGAGTTGAACACAACTGAGAAGAGAAGTGCAAGAAACAATATACAGAAATTGTTGATGATGACAAACAAAGATCGACTGAATCCTCTTCAACTTGCTGTCAAAAAACAGCAGTTTAAGATATTTGAGCTAATTATGCAAAATACAGTAAGTTATTGCCTTTGTAAATTCAGCTTATTAGTTAAACGAATATGTTTAAGCCGATGAATATAGTTAAAATGAAGATTATGAATTTGGAATGAATCAATCTTAAGGTTAAGAATTATTTCGAATATTTCATCCATAGTATACGTGAGTGTTAACTAGGTATTATTTTTAGCTGTATTTGTATGACGCAAAGTGAACCAGTTCACTTTGATTAATTTATACTTTAACCTGATGTAAATGTTTCAAATGTTTCTAATAAATTTGGGGAAAAATGTGTGTAACTTCTAGGAAACTTGTTCCACTTGATGTTGTTGTGTCTCCAGTATGCATAAGTTTTAATCCATTTATACTTTTATTCGTTTTTATTTTCACAATAATTATTACAGAACAGAACAGAGGTTATTTCATAGCTTGCACACACATGGGTACATCGTTATTACAAGCATTTTTAAGTATAATTATAGGTCACATATTTAACAATTACACATAAAGAAAAAAACAAATCAATACAATACTGAGCAATGGGATATTTAATACAGACAATGTGATACATTACATACACTGACAAAACTCCATTAATCAATTATATATTCATTTCTTTAAATTACTTCTGTAAATGAATAATGAAGAGTAATAAATTTAAGCGGAGAACAAACTATAACTTCGCTTTTAAACGAATTTGTTTGATAAATTATTTATATAATAATATACTGAAAGAACATCAAGGTATATATCATCTAAACTGCATCATAATACTATTGAAGATTTCTGAAGTAATCATTTCGTTTGATGTTTGCCTTTTTTTAAATAATAACATAAGTTTGTAAGTACTTTATGAC
The DNA here is from genome assembly GCF_026571515.1 of Ruditapes philippinarum. Classification (NCBI taxonomy): domain Eukaryota; kingdom Metazoa; phylum Mollusca; class Bivalvia; order Venerida; family Veneridae; genus Ruditapes; species Ruditapes philippinarum. The sequence continues at coordinate 14,368 of NW_026854638.1, read as the reverse complement.
TTTTAGATTGTAGTAGTTCTATAAATGTGGCCATACTAGGCCTAATGTAAAAATATCGCTTAATATATTGACTACGTAGATTTTCATAAGCACTGCATTTTAAAACAAAATGATATTCGTCTTCGAGTTCGTTAGCATCACAGAATTGACAAGTTCTTTCGTGGCGTTCTACACGGCCTCGACCATACCTTCCGGACTCAATTCTAAGTCTGTGGGAGGACACTCGAAGGCGTGTAAGAGCGCTTCTAAATGATTTACAATTAATCTTATCTAAATATAATTCATAACAGAACTGATCTTTTACATATGAATATAGATGACTGAGCACACCATTACTAGATACATCTGCACGCCATTCTTGTAAATAACAATCGATAAGACCTTGTTTAAATACAGGTATGAACTGTTTCAACAATAAACTATCGGGAAAATTCCATATTTCGGCAAAACAAAATACCGCAAGCAGTTTTTTAATTTTACATGGCCAGTTATTTGTGCCATTTTCACATTTGTCACGGGCATTTTCGTAAATGCATTTTAATATAATGTAATCCGTATTCAGTAATTTAAACAAATACTTTATTATATGTGTGTACCTAATGATAAATAACGGATACCTCCCTAATTCCCCGTAGACTTGTACTTAATTTAACGCCCAAAATCGTTTTACAGTATTTGAGATGTACACGTTCTAACTCTTTGGACTTAGTGAAGCCCCAAACCGGGCAGGCATAGTTTAAGATAAATCCCACAAAAGCATCAAACAATTGAAGCGATATCGAAGGGATAAGTTCATATTGTTTTATATTATTAAGCAGTATATTTGAGGCTTTTAAGGCCTTTCCGACTATGTACTGGTTATTTAATACGAATGAGCCGGTATAATTAAACACCACACCTAGGTAGTTGAAGTCATTAACTATTTCTAGAGGCACATTATCAATGGTAGGATACTACGTCATCGCGCACCTGCTAAATGCTCCCACTTGGACCATTTTTTCGTCGACTCAAAGGTAAAATACAATTTTATTATAAGAAAACGTAAGAGTATTAAAAAATCATGTAGCGCACCAAAGAATGACCATAGTACTTGAGATAATTGTAAAAAAAGTTTATAGATTTATTGCCTGGTTTATGCCTGAAAACGGGATAAATGTTTTTCTCTGAATGCTCCCACACGGACTTCTCCCGAAACATATATGAAATAAGGTTGAAAACCTTCTTAAAAATTATTTTTTTACGTACCGGAACATAAACCGAGTCATGTATACCTATTATTCTATATTAGTTTCAAATATTTCTATTCAAATGTCAGTTTTTCTTAATTCTTTTTATAAAAATGGAAAATCCTCCCACTCGGACTCAACTTCAGAGATGCTCCCACTCGGACCTAAATATATACAAATTTTGAAAGCACATTGTTGTGTTAAGATATTATTATTATTTCAAAATATCTTTATATTCACGTTCATATATTCATATAATTAGTGAGAATTCAATGAATCAGCATTTTTAAAATACAATACTAATATTAAAATCACTAAACAGTCTCGTAAATATGTCTTCTTAGAGGATTAGTTATCGGCCTGAAAATAAATAAAAAAAGGTTGTGTTGAAACAATTCCTCGTTTAAAAGAGTCGCTTAAATAAGAAACAAATTGATTATACATTCAATAATAAAATGACGTTTTGTTTTGAAGAAAGTATTTGTGTTTGTGACCAGTATGGGAAAAGGTAAACCTTGCGACGTTAGGAAGCACATGGCAGGACATCTTGGCGCATATATTTTAGATACCAACTGTGGATATATCTCAGTGAGGAGGAATACTCTAGAAAACACCAGAATAATAGTTCTTTGAAGTAATAGTTTTTTTTACAGTTTTTTTTGCGTTAATATTTGGACAATGTGTCATAAAGGATCAATTCATCTGAAACGTCACTGGAGGATAAATTTCAATAAAGTAAAATACCGCAAGCAGAATGACAACTATCCAGTTTGAGAGTTATTGCTCTTTGTATTCACTATCATTAGTTTGCAAGGACCATACCTCTTAAGGTATTTGAGATATAAACTTTAAACTTTATATTGAACATGTTTAATGGAAGTGAATAGCAGAGCATAAGGACCAAAAGTGTTCACTTAATGCTTCTTTGTTGTTTTTTTTTCTTTGTTTTTTTCATTGGAGTGTTATTTTTGTCATGATTTTTATGTCTAGGCTATAACTGTTCATTAATTTTCACAATTGCCATTACTTGGAATTTTTACATGTATGTAAGGGTTACTTCCCCTATGAAATGTACTTCCTCCTTTTCGGCGGATTTTTGCTGTCTTTGATTTTCTTGTATTATTGTTATTATTTTAACGTCATTTAAATATCCCGAAATCATTTTTATGGTTTTATATCATAAAGTTAACATAAAGCTGAAATGAAGATTTTTCAATATTGTATGTCACAAAAAGCATTATTTGTAAAGACAATACCGAATTTACATTTCATAAAGGGAGGTAATTAGATATATATTTTCTATTAAGTGTAAGTTGAATTCTTCAAAAAGAAATGAATGCATTATGCATATATGTATATTTTTATGATTACATATAATGTGGACAAGCATTTGCAGTACGTATTTAACATATTCCTTTATGTTTAAAAATTGTTTTAGTACCATATATATATATATTATATATACATATATATATATATACATATATATATATATATATATATATATATATATATATATATATATATATATATATATATTATATATATATATACAATTTCAATTGGTAACAACTTGAAATATAACTTTCTTGATCTTTAATTACAAAGATATGGTAAAGACTGTGATAAAGAAATAACTATGATCTTTGTTTTCTTATTTATTTAATTTCGTTATTTAGGTAAAAATACGTACACATGATAACTTTCATACTTAAAATTGTCAAAGTTGTCAATAATTGTGACGCATGCTTTCTTACCATAGTATGGCAGTACATTGACTTTTTAACCAGTTCATGACAAAAATGATTTACATGTTGTTCTTTGAAAAACTATTCAAATCAACCGATAGATATTGACTTCTTTATGTTCATAAACGTATCATTATGATGTTTTTAAACCTAAATCACAAGTTTAACAAACACGCGAACCATTAGGTTTTAAATTCTTAACAAGATATTAAAGTCAGCAATTATTGAATAAATGCTGGCCTCCAATACATGTATGTGCACTTGTCCAACAGAATCTTAATCAAGTAAGGTACTAAACAATGTATAATGACTTCTTTATAAAACACCACCATTTTTTAACATCTAAACAAAACTTTATTCTTGAGATCCAAACTCTCCATTTAAAGTCTTATAATCCTAGCTTTGTTGTTGGCAATCATTTTGAATTATCCCTTCGGCTCCAACACAAGCCAAGTGCACCTTTTTGTATAATGATCCTGTCAGTTGAAACTTTGCCATGTCACTGTGTTCCTGCCCAACGATGTCATTCTACAGATCTTTAAAAAGAAGGAAAAGTGAATGTTGCCAAACACAGTTGTTATTGACTAAATGGTGTTAAAATTGTGAGAATAATCCATAAAGGCTTAACACAGCAATATGCTTTCAAAATGTATGTATTTGGGTCCGTGTGGGAGCATCTCTGAAATCGAGTCCGAGTGGGAGCATTTTCCATTTTTATAAAAAACACTTTAAAAAACTGACTTTTGAATAGAAATATTTGAAACTAATATAGAAAAATGTGTAAACATGACTCGGTTTATATTCCGATACTTTTAAAATAATTTCAAGAAGGTTTTCAACCTTATTTCATATATGTTTCGGGAGAGGTCCGAGTGGGAGCATTCAGAGAAAAACACTTATCCCGTTTTCAGGCCTAAACAAGGAAATAAATCTATAAACTTTTTTTACAATTACCTCAAGTACTTTAGCCATTCTTTGATGTGCTACATGATTTTTAATACTCTTACGTTTTCTTATAATAAATTGTATTTTACTTTCGAGTCGACGAAAAAATGGTCCAAGTGGGAGCATTTAGCAGGTGCGCGATGACGTAGTATCCTACCATTGATTATTGAAATGCCAGCGCTCATTACATTTTAGCCCACCCCTACGACGAAATACCACTATCTTGGTCTTAGATGTGTTAACTTGTAGGCCCCAGTACTGGCGGTACTCGTATAATTTGTGTAAACTGGCCTGCAAATCTTCAACAGAATGGCCAATAATTGCCATATCATCGGCGAATAGCAGTATGATAAGCACATATCATAGATAGATAAACCTGATTTAATGGATCCTTGCAGGAAAGTTCCAAGTCTTCAAAAAAAAGGGGCAAACATGACTGGCGAATTATTAAGGCCTTGCCTCAATCCAATGGAAATATTGAAAAAAGAATAGGAATCAGAATGTTTAACACAAGAATTAACTATATTATACATAGACCTAAACATTTTTAAAAGTTTTCCATCCAACCCAAGATGATACAATTTAAACCACAGTGCCTGTCGATAAACGGAGTCAAAAGCCTTTTGTAGATCTACAAATGCACATGGCAAAAGTGACCCTTGCGAAATAACATGCTCTATTAGGTTATGTAATGCAAATATAGCATCTACAGTGCTTTGACCCTTTCTGAAACCGAACTGGGCGTCAGATAGAATATTATAACTTTCGAACCATTTCTCAACCCTAGCTGTTAACACACCAGTGAATAATTTTCCAAGGTTACTCAAAAGTGTAATGACCCTTTAGTTGTTAGGGTCATTTTTACTTCCCTTTTTGTGAATCGGTATTATATAACCTTGTGCCCATAAATCTGGGAAATAACCTGAATTAAAAACAATATTAAAAAGATCTGTTAGATGGCCTCCAATGATATCAATCGATTCGATTAAGTATTCATTTAAAATATTGTCACTGGGACATGGCGATTTGTTTCGGCCGAGTCGCTTGACTGCAGCGGTTACCTCCCCTAGTGTGATAGGTAAGTTAGGCTCACCGTATGTAGGATCATGTAAATTTAAATCATTATTATCGTTAAAATTTTCAACCTCATTTGTAAACAGTTGTCGGATATTATTAAACAAATCTGCAAAAATAATTTTTAAAATGTCTCTAGTGTTACATCATTTTGACATGACTGATTATTAGATTTAAAATATTTCCAAAACTCACGCGGTTTACTTTTTCTTAACTCCGAAAGCTTCCTACCTTCTTTCAATTTGTAAGCGCGTTTTTTCTTGCGCACTATATATTTATACGTTTTACGCTGTTTGCAAAGTTCAATTCTATTTGTTTCGGACTTGTAACTACTGTTATAATTGTGCAACGCGCGTTTATAAAGTATCTTATGGTCGCAACATTCCTTATCATACCATATATTTAGATTTGCTTGGGAGGGTACATTATTTTTATATTCACGTTTGAACAGAGGCGACGCAACATCCGAAATGATGTTTGTAAACATATCCACTGTGTATTGTCCAACAACATTGACCTGGCACTTCATTAACTTTCGTAAAGGTCATATGAATAAACATTGACCAGTATCTATCGAATATATCGATATATTTGCTAACTTCACTCGTCAGTGAGGTGTGGTATATTGGTATAGATGTCGAACTACCGATCTGAATGTCTCTGGTTCGATTCCTTACCAACACCATGTTATGATTTTTTTTTTAAATCAACTATCAAGAATTAATTTGAAATCGTTTTACTACACATGGTTTTAGAATACACAATTATATTTTTATTTAAATACAGTATCTTTCAAAGGTTCTCTTTGTTTTATTATGCAGTCGTATATCCTTTGGCGCATATAAAGGCAGTTATTAATTAAAAATACTACACAGATATCACGCACGCACACACGTATACACGCACGCACAGACACACCAATACACAACAAAAGGTTTGCAATAGTTTAAAGAGAATGGCAATTTTAAAATTAGAATAAAAAGGAAAAAAGAAATCCCTGAAAAAGGATTCGAACCTACCAGTTAACGTCTACATTCTTCAAGTGAAGCTCCTTTACCAACTACGCTAAGAAGGAATTTAAATATACACCATTTTAACGAAATTGATATTTACATTCATATCGATTTACAAGTATATCACGTTTACGGAATATACCGACTACAGGGTCATATGCAAGAGTGCCAGGTCAATGTTGTTGGACAATAATCTATTCTATTTAAATCACTACAATCCGCACTTACTATAAGATTATTGAAATCGGGTAATTTAGCTATAAGGCCGCGCCGAAATATTTCTTTGTGTTCCGTGTTCCATTTGTAAACTGTGTGAACGCGAGATTCATTGTTATTAACAATATCCACCGTTAATGGTTTAATCGCTCGCATACCTAATCTCAAAGCAGCATGATCACTAAATATATTAAAGGGGCAAATTTCGAACATACTAAGCGTATCAAAATCGGTCTCTTGTAGAAGTAAATAATCAATTACACTATGCGCGCCGGGGCTATAATAGGTAAAACCACAAGAATTATCTGACTGGCCTAATCTCCCGTTAGCTACCCGCAAACCGGTTGCTTTACACAAGTCGAGCATTTTGTGACCGCGTGTATTGCACAAATTATCAAGCGAGGCCCTGACAAGGTGATTATCGGGAACATAAAAGTCCGGAATATAATTTCTAATATTTTTGTCACAATGTAATCAGGTTTATTACCAATACGACAGTTCCAATCACCTGCTACATATACTCAACCCGATTGTTCAAAATTAAAGACATCTTGTTCTATGACATCAAAAAGGTTAGCGTCTATAACATTTGTAGCAGGAGATTCATCCGGCCATAAATATAAACAACAAAAATAAACATCCTTATCAAAATTGAAAAAATCACAATCAAATTTAAGCCAGACAATAGTGTCAAAATTATTCTTAACTATAGATACACCTTGATTGAGGCATTCACGTACATAAATTGACATTCCACCACTATTACGTCTTGCCCTTTTATGTTTGAACTTTCGATATAAGTTATAGCAATGATAGCCTTCTATAGACACATTTGAATTTTTATCGGTCGATGATTCACTTAAAACAATAATATCATTATCAGTTAAAATGGAAAGAAAAATCTTATCAGAACGTTTTGTGTCAGTTAAACCATTTAAATTCCATACTAGAATACTAAGTTCATCCTCCAAACAAATCCCTATTCGTACTTAACTGGGGCTCCGTCTATGTAAAGGGTGTCGTAAACAAACCGAGGCTTTCTTCTTATCCTTTATAGCAGCTTTCAACTTCGGTAACAGTTTACAGCGTCTAGCGACAATTTCATGAGGGAATTGCTCGTGCAAAAAATAATCCGTGTGATCTAAATGTTTGTTTTGTCATCTAACTATTTCACGGTCTGAGAAATAAGCGAATCTGCAGACAACTTTGCGAGGCTCCGTTGTATTACCCTTAACTTGGCCTAATCTATGTACTCGCTCTATTTTCATAGAATCAACAATACTCTGTGCCACTTTGAACTTATCCACAAAGAATTTGCGCATAACGCCATCAAGATTTTCATCTTCCTCTTCCTTGAATCCCCCGAAAATGAGATTGTTGCGCATTGATTGAGATTTCAAGTAGGTTACTTGGTCCTTCAGATCATCATTCTCTTTCTCTAGAGATTCAATGCGCGATTGATACTGAGCACTGATAAATTCAACCCTTTCCAAACTATCGTCTAATCCGTGTAAACTGTCAGTTGTAGCTTTCTTATGATCGTGAATTTGTGTGAACAAAGTTTTAATGTCTTTATCAAATTGAGTAACTTTGTGGTCTAACAAATCAAGCTTATTAAGGCGCATCTCAACACTAACAATTTTAGTTTCCAAGTTTATCAAGAACGCCATTATGTCACTATTTGATACTACTGTCGTCTCAGTATTTAGAGAGATCGTACTCTGCGCCATAGCAGATTTGTCTATATCACTCTCTGTAAAAACTGAAGATGTATCAAACAAAACAGAATTCGTTTCACAAATAATGTCACTTACTGATTTGAGCTCATTCTTGTCCGCTACTGGGCCACTAGACGGGCCTCCTCTAAACGCCTTACTCAATGCGACATATTCATCTCCACTACCACTTTTTTCCGTTTAGTCCTGTGTTTGTTTTTATTTTCACTCATTATCCATTAAGTTCACAACATAATTAACAAAATCCAAATAAAATTTTGCCAGTATAGTTAATATATCACAAAATATGTACAAAATATCCCAGAGCTCAAACATGTGCGTCTTCGCTAAAAATCACGTGATCAATCCATGTAATACATGTAACAACATTCAAACACTGGCACTAACACATCGCCCCTTAATTAGAAATTTAAGTCCTTGTTTATGATATTGTTTATGATGTGTCAGTTATGTGCTCTATGATTATTGCAATTTAAGCATATTATATTTTAAAACACAAATGTCCATTTCATATGTGAAAATTCCAATACGATCATTTTTGTGTCGCCTCTACGGAGTAGTGGCGATATATAGGGATCACTTCTCCTCGTCTGTCTGTCTGTCTGTCTGTCTGTCCGTCTGTCCGTCTGTCTGTCTGTCTGTCTGTCTGTCTGTCCGTCTGTCCGTCTGTCACAAAACTTGTCCGGACTACTGCTCATAAACTACTGGTGCAATTTCATCCAAACTTTACAGGAATGATCAATACCAAGTCTAGTTGTGCATATTGTCAGCATTTTCCGGTTCAATGATTTTTGTCAGAGTTATGGCCCTTTAATAATTTTTAATTTTAAAGTTTGTCCGGACTACTTCTCTTATACCACTAATGCAATTTCAATGAAACTTTACAGGATTGATCTGTAGCTCAAGTCCTTACGCATATTGCACGGGGTTTCCGGTTGAATGATGTTTGGCCGAGTTATGGCCCTTTGACAAAAAGGTGTTTTTTTCTTTGTGTTGCCAGATACACAAAAGCTTGTCCGGATTACTGCTCATAAACTACTGGTGCAATTTCATCCAAACTTTACAGAAATGATCAGTACCAAGTCTAGTTGTGCATATTGTCAGCATTTTCCGGTTCAATGATTTTTGTCAGAGTTATGGCCCTTTAATAATTTTTAATTTTAAAGTTTGTCCGGACTACTTCTCTTATACCACTAATGCAATTTCAATGAAACTTTACAGGATTGATCTGTAGCTCAAGTCCTTGCGCATATTGCACGGGTTTTCCGGTTGAATGAATTTTGGCCGACTTATGGCCCTTTGATAAAAAGGTGTTTTTTTCTTTGTGTTGCCAAATACGCAAAAGCTTGTCCGGACTACTCCTCATAAACTACTGGTGCAATTTTATCCAAACTTTACAGGAATGATCAGTACCAAGTCTAGTTGTGCACTGTCCGTCTGTCTGTCCGTCTGTCACAAAATTTGTCCCAACATGAAATTGGCCATCATGAGGCGACACATGTGATTACAGATCGCTCTTGTTGAATATACCAGTATAAATAAGTTTAAAAAATACAATTTTGTGTCATTCTTTACATGCTCATTATTAAAAATGATATCATCTATCTCACTTAGACCAGAACTTGTAAGACAGAAGTCCATTTTGTAGACGATAAGTCTATTCAGCGAAATGTAGGCCATTTCGCATTATATTACTACAGTGCGGTTGATATATGTGTATAACGTTGCTTACACAATATAATGCAATTAATTCACTTTTTGACTTCATTATAGTACATGTAGTTTGTTTGTTTGTTCTATTTTACGCCTTTTTCCAACAGTATTTCAGTCATATAGGCGGGTAGTTTCCTAACCATCGTTCCTGGAGAGTTAAACCAGTACTAGAGTACATGTAGTACTCATGTTTGTATTTTCAACTGGTACATACATATCAGAAAATAATATCAGTATGTGAAAGCTTACACATAATTATAAATAATTCTTACAACTACGCACGTTTGCGTCAAAATTCTATGACAAGTGTAGCTATTTCATTTTTGTACACTTTAAAAGATTTTATGCAAAGTTCAGTCAGCATATTAAATCCAGTGTCTTGTCATTAACATTTACAGTTTTAATAAAGTTAAATGGACTTGTGTCTCACATATGTTGTTATAACCTATATACTTTACAACTATAAAAATGTGCACCGTATGTGACCATGCCGTGGTCTTGTCTTGAATATTAAAGTCTAAAATTGCATTCTACTGATATATGACTGGACATGTCATTATTTTCTGTCATTTTATTAGCTCGACTTTTTTTTTTGAAAAAAAAAGTAGAGGTATTGTTATAGTCAGGTCGGCGTTGCCTTTGCCTTTGCCTTTCCCGTTGCCGTTGCCGTTGCCGTCCGAAAACTTGTACCTGGATCATAACTTTTTTATTTCTTGGTGTATTGTCTTCATACTTGGCCACAACAACCCTTGGGACAAGACCTTTCAGTAGACCACACTAACCTTGACCTTCATCCATAAATGACCTTGACCTTCAAGGTTAAAAGTCCAATTTTTGCTTGTTCATGCTGTTATTGGCTGTAACTTTGTTATTTTTGAATGGATTATCTTCAAACTGGAACATAATAATCTTCAAGGATATCCCTTAAAAAAACCATCAATGACTTTGACCTTCACTCATCAATGACATTGACTTTGAAGGTCAAATTATTGAAATTTTCATTTTTTTGGCTATTATTGGCTGTAACTTTGTTATTTTTGAATGGATTGTCTTCAAACTTGAACATAATAATCTTCAAAGATAACTGTTAAAAATATACCGAAAGACCTTGACCTTCACTCATTAATGACATTGTCTTTGAAGGTCAAATTATTGAAATTTTCATTGTTTTGGCGGTAACTGACTGTAACTTTGCTATTTTTGAAGTGATAAACTTCATATTATAACAGAACATTCTTAAGGTCCAGACCTTGTTGTTTATCAAACCCAAATTTGCTTGGGCTCTTAAATGACCTTGACCTTGAAGGTTATATTACTGAATTTTCTCAGAATTTATTTGCATTTATTGTGTGTGTGTATGTATAGTATATGTATTATATATCTATATATATATATAAATGTGTGTGTGTGTGTGTAAATATATATATATATATATAATATATATATATATATATATATATATATATATATATATATATATATATATATATATATATATATATATACATGCATATATATATATGTGCATATATATATATATATATATATATATTGTGTCATTTTTTCTATTTTTAGAAATTGCGTCATTTTTTTCTATATTTTTAGAATTGCGTCATTTGTTTCTATTTTTAGAAATTGCATCATTGTTGCTATTTTTAGAAATTGCGTCATTTTTACTATTTTTAGAAATTGCATCATTGTTGCTATTTTTAGAAATTGCGTCATTTGTTTCTATTTTTAGAAATTGCGTCTTTTTTCTATTTTTAGAAATTGCGTCATTGTTGCTATTTTTAGAAATTGCGTCATTTTCTTCTATTTTTAGAAATTGCGTCATTGTTGCTATTTTGCGTCATTTTTTTCTATTTGTAGAAATTGTGTCATTTTTTTCTCTCTATTTTTAGAAATTGCGTCATTTTTTCTATTTTTAGAAATTGCATCATTGTTGCTATTTTTAGAAATTGTTGCTATTTTTTAGAAATTACGTCATTTTTACTATTTTTAGAAATTGCATCATTGTTGCTATTTTTAGAAATTGCGTCATTGTTGCTATTTTTAGAAATTGCGTCATTTTTCTGTTTTTAGAAATTGCGTCAATTTTTCTATTTTTAGAAATTGCATCATTGTTGCTATTTTTTAGAAATTGCGTCACTTTTTTATTTTTATATATTATGTCATTTTTTTGTATTTTTAGAAATTGCATCATTTTTTCTATTTTTAGAAATTGCGTCATGTTGCTATTTTAAGAAATTGCATACTGTTGCTATTTTTAGAAATATGCTTAATGTTTCTATTCATATATATACAAATATATAAAGAAAACTAATGTGCAAGACAGACCAACTAAATTTATAAAAAGGAAACGTTAATATATGTTCAAACCTTTCTATGTTTGCGTTTAGAAAAAGTAAAAAGTCGAGCGTTGCCCCCGCCCGGCGGTGGCTCTTATTTCACATTAAATTTGTGTTCAGCCTTTTATTCTTCTTTCTATCTCTATGTAGCTTTTTGCCCCCAATTTAAAAAGCTTGTCCAAAGATCTTTAATTAAATCTATCCTTGACTTTCCATTGTACAACATAACAGAATGTAATTAAAACTTGTCAAGTCCTTGCAAAGAAACACTGTCATTGACTTTCACAGAAGTAATACATTAAATTTAAACACAAAACGACTGATTAATTTATACATTTTCTTGTTCCAGGTCTATCATACCAAAAATACAAGGGATGGATTTTTTATTGATGAAGAGTACGACATCACTGAAATAGAAACAGTTCAGTTAACTTTTGAGGAAACCCATAAGAAAGAAGACGACAGTAGTACCAAACATGATCATCATGAATCCATATTGGAATATATTGTCCATCAGGAAACAAACAATGCGTTTCATTTTGTTGACTTCCTTCCAGTTAAAGAAGTTATCAGAGCAAAATGGAAATCATACAGTTGGTTTTTCTTAAGCTGGTTTGCGGTCCATCTGGTATTCATGGTTGTTCTCTCGGTAGCTGCAGTCTACAGGTCAATACTGGAAACACCAGTATCTACAAATAGCACGGTTAAATTTTCTTATGTTGTTACACACGACACTTTTGTGTCTGTAGTATCTGTTGTTGGTCTTGTATTTGCCTTACTTTACCTGGCGATGGAAATATCTAGAATAATGATTTCCCGATTTTCGTACAGGATATCATCAAATCTTCTGACACGAGTGTTCCGTAACTTTGGTTCGCCATATTCGAACCAAGTCTTTAGAATATATTTTGTCCTTTTTTCATTATTTCTCACGCTTGATTGTGTTCTTGCAGCGACCGAAGCTTCAGGCTCATTTTCTGGGTATGAAAATTACTGCCTTATTTTTGCTGTTATTATAGGTTGGTACTTGGTTATGTTCTTTTTAAAGACATTTAAAGCTTTCAGTATTTTCACTGTTTTGATTCAGAGAGCGATTGTCGATTTACTTAAATTCGCACTGGTTATGGCATTTTTTCTAGTTGCGTTTTCAGTAGCAATGTATATGATAATGCAAGGCGCGGACACGGAGGAAGACGACTTTATTCTTTTTAACACAACTATGTTTAAAATGCTTACAATTATGATTGGTATAGGAGATTTAGAGATTTTATTTCGGGCTAGGCATCCTTATTTAGCGGTATTCGTTTTTGTTCTGTTTGTATTGTTGACAACAATTCTTCTTCTGAATGCCCTTATTGCAATGATGTCAAACACGTGTACAGATTTAATGAGCAATTACGGAGGTGAAATTGCCGCTAAGCTTCATTGTCGTTTACAAAAATTGTCGATAATTCTGTTCTTGGAAGGTTTTCTACCTCGATATCTTTGCAAGGAAGTTGGTGACAAGTCCAAGAAGGACAGATATGATAACAATACAAGTAAATGGGAACATGATACAATACGTCGACTCTGGCGGCGGAATTCTATGAATTGCCATCGAAGACGAAAAGAAGCTTACAAGGCAACGCATTCTTTAGATACCGATTCTCAAAATGACGGAGCTTCTTCGATGCTTAAACAAAGTTTGCATACAAACAATAAAGTTGTTCCTCTGAAAAATATAATCAAAAGACATAATAAAACTTTGGAGGCGTTAGATATCGATATCACTAGTTATGATTTCGAAATATTTGAAACAGAAGATAAAAAAACTAACATTCCGAAGGCAAAATAACAACAACTACCTGCATCACCACAATTCCAAAGTTATAAAAAAGGAAATATGTACGGTGGCAAAAGGTGACATGTGTGTTTTTTATTTATCTCGTGCGCACGAGATACTGTGTCGTGGCCAAAATATAATTAAGCCGTGGCTACGAGATACTATGTTGTGGCCACCAGTTACTTAGTCATGGCCACGAGATAATTAAGTCGTGGGAACGAGACACTATGTCGTGGCCACGAGTTACTAAATCGTAGCCACGGGATGATTAAGTCGTGCGAGATAAATAACCAATCAGATTACACTATTTTTATGAATGTTCCTCAATAACTAGACATGTACTGTAGTACAAGGATGTCCCTGCCTGTACATGCCATTTTTACAAGTTATTGATTGGTCATTGATTTTATATTAAGGGTCATTGTGACCCCAAATTTTGACCCAATGACTCTTAAATTATTAGGTTGCATCTACTGATAAAGGTGCAATGATCTTTCTAGGGTTTCAAACCTGGTTTTTTCCCCATT
>NW_026854637.1:0-14774 GCF_026571515.1 Ruditapes philippinarum | reverse complement strand
GAGTTGTATACATATACGTGTTTCATTTTCTTTTTATTATTGGATATTGATAATTATATTTTAGGCCCAAGTGATGGCAGAACTGAGCATTTGCCTCAAATGAAAAATGGTACAACAAGGCTCTTCAGAATGCTATTCAATATAGAGGAGATTAAAGGCGGCTCATTGTTTGGTATGAGGAAATGGAACAGAGAGTCTGACGCCAGACCTGCTTGTGCAGACAAGGCAAAACTTAAGTTCTTGAAAGGTAACTAATGAACTGAATGAAAATATCATTTTTGATTCTGCGTATATTTCCTGCCTTGGAGTATTAATAAATAAGAAAATTCTTCCACGTCTGCAATGCTGTTTTGTTGAGGTTTTATCATATCTATGCACTCAACTTGAATATAGAAATATCCAATGGTCATGTAAAAATGTACTAAGCTAATGTTTTTAATTATTGTAACAATTATTCATGATATTTTCTTGTTTTAGATTGTGCGCTGAAAAAGTGGCTGACAACCTAAAGGACTGAAATCCATAGTGTGATTCTGCACCTCCTCAAACTGTCCAGGAATAGAAAGATAAACTGAAGATAATAAATGGACTAATGTGTTGCTATTTTTTGAGACAATAATTTCATATGGAGACATTAAAAAGAATTATTTTTAAAATTTGTTTGTTTCTCTTATAGGGTACAAGGTGGCTTTTAAGCAGTTTCCAGCTATTGCTGGTGGAAAAGGTGGAAAATTTCTGAAAGGGTGAAAATAGGTGGCATTTAGTGGAAACTGAATTTGCCACTTTGTAGTGGAAAAATGGTGGAAAAGTGTCTAAATACTCCACCAACTTTCCACCCTAATGGTGGCAAAAGGTGGAAATAAGTGGCATTTTGTGGAAAATGAGTTTGCCACTCAATGGTGGCATAATGGTGGAAATTCGTCTAAATACTCCACCATCTTTCCACCATGATGGTGGCAATTAGTGGAAACAAGTGGCATGTAGTGGAAAATGAGTTTGCCACCCTAAGGTGGCATAATGGTGAAAGTTTGTCTAAATACTCCACCAACTTTCCACTCATTGGTGGCATTAAGTGTAAAAAAGGTGGAATTAACTGGAAAATTATATACCATCACTCCTGCTCAAATTTTTCACCATTTTCATGATTTGGGTGGCGTTTTGGTGGCATTTTGGTGGCATTATTGGTGGCAAATTGTCTAAATACTCCACCATTGAAAAGGGTGGAATTTAAGTGGCAAATCTAGGGACGGGATAGTAAAAACTTAAAAAATCTTCTTTTAAAGAACTCAAAGAGCTAGAGCTAAGATATTTAGCATGAAACATGTTCTAATGGGTGTCTACCAAGTATGTTCAAATAAAAGCCCCGGGGGCAAAACTGGCCCGCCCGGGGTCATTATTTTCCTTATATGTTTAAGCAAAAATTTAAAAATCTTCTTTGAAAAAACCCAAATAGCTTGGGGAAAATTTACATAAAATTTTAAGTAAATATCTAAAATTTTTTAAATTAAAACCGGGGGGAAACCCGGGCCCCTGCCCCAGGGGTGTCTTGTTTTTAATAAAATGTTATGTAAAAAATTTAAAAAAATCTTTTTGAAAAATTTTTTTAATATATGTTATAGAAAAAAATTTAAAAATTTTTTTGAAAAAACCCAATGAGCTAAAATTTTAGATTTTTTAGCTGAAACATTTCTTAGGGTCTACCATTCGTTCAAATAAAACCTGGTAAAATTGACCCGGGGGGGGGGGGCTAAACAGGTGACGACCTCAGGGCATAATGGCCCTTTTTTTAAAATTTATACATATTTTTTTAACTTTGATGATTTTACCTAAAAAAAATTTTCTCAAAGTCCCCCCCAAATTTTTTATTTAGCGTTGATACTTTGTCGGGTCAAAGATGTGTTGCTTTAAGGTCAAACCAAAATAATAATTTGGGGTAAAATTAAGTCAAAAATTGTTATTAAAATTAGTAAAAAAATTTGAAAATTTTTAAATTTTTTAAAAATTTTGCGTAAAAACCTTTTAAAAATGGATATGTTATCATCATCTTTATTATCTTAAGATCCCAGTACATCTTCTTTTTTAAAAGCACATTCAGGTAATATTTGTTTTCCCTTTTAACCACTCCTTTTTCATATTGTAATAAAATTTAAAACTTTAAAAAGAAATTTTTCCAAATTTTTAAAAAATAAATCTAAAGTTTGGGTTTTTTGCTAGCAATATGAAGACTTTTTCTAGTTTTAGGGCCCCGCAAAAAAAATTTTTCTTTAAAATAGACCTCATCGTTTATTCAAATTAGTGAGGAAAACGGGGGTATTGCCAAATTTTGAAAATTTAAATTAGGAATTTTGGTTGGGCGAAACCCGAAATAAGAAAAAAAATTTTTATAGAAAATTTTTTTCAGTTTTCCCATTAAAAACCACTTTTAAAATTGGGGGCCCATACCCACTTTTAATGAGGGCTAAAATAAGTCAATTGAGTTTCCATGAGCCCTAGTATTAACCTCGCAAAGTTCAAAATAAATTTTTTACTATTTCATGCTAAAGGTTGAATCATCATTGAGGGAGGCAAGGGGGTGTGACGGTATTTTTTGCACTATCAGTCCACCCTTTGAAGGCCAATCAAACCAAAACTTTTTAAATTTATGTTTATTGGAAAATTTTTTTGGGGATTGTTTTTTTTCCCTATAACACCTATAACTTATGCAGACACATTGTTTTAAAACATATGCTCAAAATGTCAAAAAATAGAAAGATACACAATTTGGCACATTAGCCCGTCGTTTATGCCTATTTTTGGACAGCATGAAATGCAATTTCTAAAAACGCTCCAAGCAAAATTCAGTATTTAAAAAAAAAATAAAATAAAAAATGGAAACAAAAAATTTAAGCACCGAACAATTAAAGGTAAAAAAGGTTTTTTTAATGTAATTTTTGCACATCCATGAAAAACGTGTAGAACCCAAGTAAAATAATGCTTTACAAATAAAAATTATTTTAACTTAAAAATGAATTTTTTTAAAATGGGTTAGAAGTTTTAAAATTAAAAAACCAAAAAAGGGAAAAACTTTTAAAAGTCGGGAAACACATCCTTAATGGTATTTTCAGTAAACAAAGGGAATAAGAATACCAACAAAAAAAGCAAAAAGAAACAAAATTTTGCACACAGCAATTTAGGGGCTGAACGATTTTCAGGATAAAAAAAAAATCCCAGTTTGATAAATTTTTAGGAGCGACCCAATTTTTTTTCCTTTCACCAAATCATTCCAGTTGACCCCCAAAGATTTGGGACTTTTTAAAATCTTTTTTTGCTGAATAGTAACTACACATAACAAGCTAGGGGATCTGGGAAACAGCGACATATCTTAAGTTTAAAAATTACAACTAAATGCTGGTCGGTTGCTTTTAAATGTGAAAATTGTTGCTTTTAAATCGACTTTTGTACAGAATGTATTAGTGCATACTTCAAGATGTATGTATTTCTGTGACATGTATTGATAGCTAAACTGTTTTAACTACAGTTGACTCTCAATAAGTCAAAATCGCTTTAAACTCAAAATTCCGGCCTTAGTCGAATAATTTCTAAAAGTCCCGTCAAATTTCCTTCTTTTATCTTGTATTTTTAACTCCGCTTAGGTCAAATTTTGACTTACCGAGACTCCTGTTTAGTGAAAAGAAAAATTTGGTCCCTCAATTAAAGTCCCAACATATTTTACATCTCAATAAGTCAAAGTGTGAAAACAACCGGCTGATCAAAGGTCGGCCGACATCAAGGTGAGATGTTGTCACTCATTATTTAACACGTTTCATAGTAATTTTTTGTTTGCCGGTCATCATGTATTATTAACACATCGTAAAAGTGGCTTTAATCGTTTCAGGACTTTAAATTTTTTTAACAGTTAATAAATAAAATTAAATTAATTAATTCTTAAAGAAAGTTTTACTCGGGCCAGTCGACGGAGTTTGCAAATAAAGCCCCAGGGATTTATTGTTTTTCAACGTAAAGGACATTTGTTTAATTAAAATCTGTCATATTTGTACTTCCCGGTTTACGATAATTTCTAATTTCGTTTTTTGTCCAATATAAAATTTAAAACAAAATGTAAATTTTGGTTTTTTGTTTTACAAATAACATTATTAAATTTGAATGATAAATTTTTTTTTCATTTATAATTTTTAGTTTAATATTACCGCATTTCAATGAAATATCCTTGCCCTAACAACAATAACAAACCTATCCTTTTACATTTAATCAGGAATGTACATAATTTAAAGGGGGTAGTTCCCCGTTTCCAATTTTTTTCTAATTAAAAGCCCCTCCCTTTGGGTTCGAGTTTCCGAATCAACCGTTTTGGAGTTTTTGTGTAGTTTTTTACAATTTTTCTAAACTTATTTAAAATTATTTCTAATTTTTTAAAAGAAAACTTTACCTTTTTCAAAATTTAAAAAAAGATGAGTTTATATAATTTTACAAAACACCTACAAATGCATTTCACAATACATGGTTCTATTTAAAATAAAGTGTGTCTTTTTTGGTTTTTTAAAGCACTTTTTCTGATTTTAATAGGCAAAATTTTTTTAAACCTTATCAAAGGGACAAAATGCCCCAAAAACAAATAAATTAAATAAGGTTTTGAGAAATTTAAAATGCTTGTTTCCGAATAAAAATACGATAAATCTAAAATTTTTTGTATAAATGACAAAAGTAAGCAAAGTATATTTTAAACTTCCATACAAAATACTAATTCACTTTTAAATTAATTGCCAAAATGTAACAGAATAAAAAAGTTCTGGTTGGATGGCCCAGTGAGTAACGATATGGGATAACATAAACCTATTACAAAAATTATAAAAAGCTTAAGAAATAAGGGAAAATAAAAGCTTTGTCTGAGGGCATAATGGGCCTATTTTGAAAAACGATAACCATTTTAACAGGTCGGGTTCTAAACATGTTATCAAAATTAATGAAATTTACATTTTTTAATAGGAAAAGAACGTAAATAAAAAGCTTGTTTTTGCCCATAAGTTTTGTTATGTTTAGTAACATCGTGATGTCTTTCAATTCAATTTTATCCCACAACGAACTTATTAGTGCTACTCTCTTCTGAGGACACATGCCTCGCGACAATTGTTCAATTAAAGAACAACTTACATCTATTTTATGTTACAAAGATGAAACAAAAGTTACAAAAATACTAGCATTTTGTTTTCATACATTTTTGTGTGAATTAATTATGATAAATAAAACATTTAAATGATGTTTTTTTTTCTTAGTTTATTAAAGAATTTTATAATTATACTGAAATTTTCGAAAATACTTGTAATTGCTATACAGCCTCTTTTTTTAAACATAAAATAAACATCTTTTTGAGTACAAACATACAAGATTTGATACGTTTTTTTCTCCATACACTATAAGACAAACACAGTAATAAATACATAACGTCATTATAACTGGCGTTTTTAGTGAGGACCATATTAACTTGAACCAACAATAGGGAGTAAAGCTTTCCAAACTTTTTTATTAAAAAATATTCAGTAAGAATTTCGTAGATTTCACAAAAATATCTCCAATAAACTGTTTTTAAAAAAATACATGCTAGGTTACGAACATAATTATTTTAATTATTTTTAAAAATGGGAAAACATATATTAAAAAATTTAAAAATAAAAGCATGTTTAATTACATTTTTTGAAATTTTTGTTGACCCCCTTTTTTTAAAAATCCCCGTATACTTTTCCTTGTAAAGATTTTTTTGCCAAACAATACAGTATAACAGCTAAAACAAATGTAGCAAATTTTTCATTTTTGTCAAAAAAATATACTAAAGGCAAAAAAAATGCAAAAAATGTTTTTTTTACCGTTTAAGTTTGGCTAATTGTGATACTTTTAAGGGTTCTAGACATGAGTTTTTTTTTCTTTTTAATGTAAAAATATTTTTTTTATACTTACCAAAAATTCAATTTAAATATTATATTGCACTAAAATTATAAATAAGGGCAAAATTTTTTTTTTGGGGTTTTTTTGGGGTTTTTTTTTTTGAAGCTTATTTTTTTAAAGCGTCAGGTTATTAATTTTTATGCTTAACTTATCAAAAAATGTTAAAATGATAAAGAACATACAATTAAAACACAATTTCCTATACATTAAACTGAAATTATAAAGTAAACCCTTGCAGAAATTACTGGTAATTTACCAGGATTTTACTAGGATTTTAGTGGGAAATCCCAGGAATATTTACAGGGATAATTCCTAGGAAATGCAAGGAAATCTGAGGAATTTCCAGTTACTGGCTGGCGGTAATTGGAACGACTGAAAACTACTGGTAATAACTAGAAAAAAAATGTGAAACCAGGAATGCCTTGGATCGACTTGTACTGGAAAATCCTAATCACTGAGAATGACCTGCCCTCGGTATTTGGAACATTTTTCTAGTCAATCCCAGGCATTTCAAGGCATTTCAAAGACCTATGATAATACCAGTAACTCCTGGTATTTTTATAATCATAGGAATGACTGAGAATGACCTGCCCACGGTATTTGGAACATTTTTTCTAGTAATTCCTTGGCATTTCAAAGAACTTGGATATCCCAGACGTTCCTGGTATTTCCATGATCTAAGGAATGGCTGGAATAGCCTAGGATTGCATTGTACTGGAAATCCTAGCAACTGGGTATGACTGGACCACAGCTGAATTACTGTTACTAGGGCCACCAAAGGATCATTACGATTAAAATCAAATAATCAGTTTTGTAGAACTTAATTAGAAGATATCATTACAAGAAATTTCTGACAATACAAGATGCCATTGGACACAGGACAATCACATTACTTCACATAAGCACATTGTACTGATGTGACCTAAAATGTGCACTTTTAAATCCAGTTAAATGACAAGCAGTTCAACATCAGTCATAAGCAAACTATTAAATTTAATAAAAAGCATGATTGCATATGAAACAAAGTATTTTCCTTACAGTTTAATTGTTTTTGTATTGTTTAGACACGCTTCTTTAGATATATCATTGTAGTTACTGGAATGCAATGAGCTTTGGCAATAACACTTGACTTAAGATTCCTTTTTTTAAAACAGTGTAACATGTGACACCTCTTTGAATTTAGCACTAAAAGTTAAAACATTATAATACTTGACTAGGTCACTCCTAGATATTAATTTGCTTTCATCATTTTCTTAACTGATTGAATGAGGGACATCACTTAAACAGTCTAAGAAACGTCACTTAAACAGTACAAAACGTGACGCAAGAAACCTCCAGTATTACATGCAACTCCTACATTTTCTATTGCTGTCTTCTGAAATGAGTAAATCCTTGCTGCAAGATCCAATTTTTGCCGGTTTAATAATTTTCTTGTCATCAAATCTTTCATACTGAGAATCTCAGTAATCCACTGAATTGATGATCTCTGGTAATCAAATGAAATGTTGATCTTTGGTAATCCAACGACTTCTTTGCATTTTCACAGAATATATATATATATATATACAACAGATAGGAAGCTCTAAAAATAGATAATAGTCAGATTCAGACCCACAATCCTTTGCAGGCTTCGGTGATATTTGGGTTTTCTCGATAGTCTCCAATTTTCGCACTCTCGTTAAACTTGGACGATATCCATGAATTATTGTTTACATACCCCGACATAGATTTTCATCAGAGAAATATTTGTATAGAAAAGTGTGTATAGTACCTTTTACAATAAATAACTATTGCTTTTTATTTAAGCAAAAAAATGTTTCATCTTCCCCCGGGAATTCAATATGACGGTGTTTTGGCTATTTTTACCCAGGATGCATCAAATCTCTGAAAATCCCGCAACATATGATAACTTATAAGAACACAATTCTGCCAATACTGAATTTAACTGTGTGACATCACACTTCTTCTCCATGTATATTTAGCTCCATGGCATTTTGTACAACTTGCCCTCTTTCAATTAACTGAAGAAATTATTTTTCTATATCAAAAGTTTTTGACCCGTTTTATAGATTTAAGCTCTCACTCTCCACAGCTTTGAACATCATCCACAAGTTAGTTGAACTCCTCCCTTTGTGGCCTAGTGGTACCAATTCTTATCTGAAATCAAACAAATACATTTCTCTACATATGGAAATATTACAAGATATTTGAATACAAAATAAATAAAAATCACTTGGCAGGACGTGAAGTGGATGCACACTTGGTTCAAGCAAGTAAAATCATTGCAAACTTGACAAAATGGTTTCAAACGATGCTTTGTTTTTTTAATTATTATTATGCCCCCATTTTGAAAAAAAGGGGGTATATTGCTTTGCACTTGTCGGTCCGTCGGTCCGTAGACCAAATGGTTTCCGAGTGATAACTAAAGAACCCTTAGGCCTAGGAACTTCAAACTTGGTATGGTGATTGGTCATGACCAGTAGATGACCCCTATTGATTTTGGGGTCAAGGGGTCAAAGGTCAAGGTCACATTGACCTTGAAAGCAAAAACGGTTTCCGATCAATAACTAAAGAACCTTAAGGCCTAGGAACTTCAAACTTGGTATGGTGATTGGTCATGACCAGTAGATGACCCCTATTGATTTTGGGGTCAAGGGGTCAAAGGTCAAGGTCACATTGACCTTGAAAGCAAAAACGGTTTCCGATCAAATAACTAAAGAACCTTAAGGCCTAGGAACTTCAAACTTGGTATGGTGATTGGTCATGACCAGTAGATGACCCCTATTGATTTTGGGGTCAAGGGGTCAAAGGTCAAGGTCACATTGACCTTGAAAGCAAAAAACGGTTTCCGATCAATAACTAAAGAACCTTAAGGCCTAGGAACTTCAAACTTGGTATGGTGATTGGTCATGACCAGTAGATGACCCCTATTGATTTTGGGGTCAAGGGGTCAAAGGTCAAGGTCACATTGACCTTGAAAGCAAAAACGGTTTCCGATCAATAACTAAAGAACCTTAAGGCCTAGGAACTTCAAACTTGGTATGGTGATTGGTCATGACCAGTAGATGACCCCTATTGATTTTGGGGTCAAGGGGTCAAAGGTCAAGGTCACATTGACCTTGAAAGCAAAAACGGTTTCCGATCAATAACTAAAAGAACCTTAAGGCCTAGGAACTTCAAACTTGGTATGGTGATTGGTCATGACCAGTAGATGACCCCTATTGATTTTGGGGTCAAGGGGTCAAAGGTCAAGGTCACATTGACCTTGAAAGCAAAAACGGTTTCCGATCAATAACTAAAGAACCTTAAGGCCTAGGAACTTCAAACTTGGTATGGTGATTGGTCATGACCAGTAGATGACCCCTATTGATTTTGGGGTCAAGGGGTCAAAGGTCAAGGTCACATTGACCTTGAAAGCAAAAACGGTTTCCGATCAATAACTAAAGAACCTTAAGGCCTAGGAACTTCAAACTTGGTATGGTGATTGGTCATGACCAGTAGATGACCCCTATTGATTTTGGGGTCAAGGGGTCAAAGGTCAAGGTCACATTGACCTTGAAAGCAAAAACGGTTTCCGATCAATAACTAAAGAACCTTAAGGCCTAGGAACTTCAAACTTGGTATGGTGATTGGTCATGACCAGTAGATGACCCCTATTGATTTTGGGGTCAAGGGGTCAAAGGTCAAGGTCACATTGACCTTGAAAGCAAAAAACGGTTTCCCATCAATAACTAAAGAACCTTAAGGCCTAGGAACTTCGAACTTGGTATGGTGATTGGTCATGACCAGTAGATGACCCCTATTGATTTTGGGGTCAAGGGGTCAAAGGTCAAGGTCACATTGACCTTGAAAGCAAAAACGGTTTCCGATCAATAACTAAAGAACCTTAAGGCCTAGGAACTTCGAACTTGGTATGGTGATTGGTCATGACCAGTAGATGACCCCTATTGATTTTGGGGTCAAGGGGTCAAAGGTCAAGGTCACATTGACCTTGAAAGCAAAAACGGTTTCCGATCAATAACTAAAGAACCTTAAGGCCTAGGAACTTCAAACTTGGTATGGTGATTGGTCATGACCAGTAGATGACCCCTATTGATTTTGGGGTCAAGGGGTCAAAGGTCAAGGTCACATTGACCTTGTAAGCAAAAACGGTTTCCGATCAATAACTAAAGAACCTTAAGGCCTAGGAACTTCGAACTTGGTATTGTGATTGGTCATGATCAGTAGATGACCCCTATTGATTTTGGGGTCAAGGGGTCAAAGGTCAAGGTCACATTGACCTTGTAAGCAAAAATGGTTTCTGATCAATAACTAAAGAACCTTAAGGCCTAGGAACTTTAAACTTGGTTTGGTGATTGGTCATGATCAGTAGATGACCCCTATTGATTTTGGGGTCAAGGGGTCAAAGGTCAAGGTCACATTGACCTTGTAGGTAAAAACGGGTTTCCGATCAATACCTAAAGAACCTTAAGGCTTAGGAACATCAAACTTGGTATGGTGATTGGTCATGATCAGTAGATGACCCCTATTGATTTTGGGGTCAAGGGGTCAAAGGTCAAGGTCACATTGACCTTGTAGGTAAAAACGGTTTCCGATCAATAACTAAAGAACCTTAAGGCCTAGGAACTTCAAACTTGGTATGGTGATTGGTCATGATCAGTAGATGACCCGTATAGATTTTGGGGTCAAGGGTCAAAGGTCAAGGTCACATTGACCTTTTAATTAAAAACGGTTTCTGATCAATAACAAAAGAACCCTTAGGCCTAGGAACTTCAAACTTGGTATGGTGATTGGTTATGACCAATCAGATGACCCCTATTGATTTTGGCGTTAAGGGGTCAAAGGTCAAGGTCACATTGACCTTGTAGGTAAAGCGGTTTCCGATCAATAATGAAAGAACCCTTAGGCCTAGGGACTTCAAACTTGAGATGTTGATTGGTCATGATCAGTAGATGACCCCTATTGATTTTGGGGTCTAGGGGTCAAAGGTCAAGGTCACATTGACCTCTTAGGTAAAAACAGTTTCCGATCAATAACTAAACAACCTTAGGCCTAGGAACTTCAAACTTGGTATGGTGATTGGTCATGACCAGCAGATGACCCCTATTGATTTTGGGGTTAAGGGGTTAAAGGGCAAGTCACATTGACCTTGTAGGTAAAAATGCTTTCCAATCAATAACTTAAGAACCGTTATGCCTAGGAACTTCAAACTTGGTATGGTGATTGGTCATGACCAGCAGATGACCTATTGATTTTGGGGTCAAGGGGTCAAAGGTCAAGGTCACATTGACCTTGTAGGTAAAAACAGTTTCCGATCAATTAACTAAAAACGCTTAGGCCTAGGAACTTCAAACTTGGTGTGATGATTGGTCATGACCAGCAGATGACCCCTATTGAGTTTTAGATGAAGGGGTCAAAGGTCAAGGTCACATTGACCTTTTAAGTAAAAACGGTTTCTGATCAATAACTCAAGAACGCTTAGGCCTAGGAACTTCAAACTTGGTATGGTGATTTGTCATGACCAGCAGATTACTCCTATTGATTTTGGGATCAAGGGGTCAAAGGTCAAGGTCACAATGACCTTGTAAGTAAAAACGGTTTCTGATCAATAACTAAAGAACGCTTCGGCCTAGAAACTTCAAACTTGGCATGGTGATTGGTCATGACCAGCAGATGACCCCTATTGATTTTGGGGTCAAAGGTCAAGGTCACATTGACCTTGTATGTTAAAACCGTTTCCGATCAATAATAAGAGAACCCTTAGGCCTAAGAACTTCAAACTTGGCATGGTGATTGGTCATGACCAGCAGATGACACCTATTGATTTTGGGGTCAAGGGGTCAAAGGTCAAGGTCACATTGACCTTGTAGGTAAAAACGGTTTCTGATCAATTTACTAAAAACGCCTAGGCCTAGGAACTTCAAACTTTGTATGATGATTGGTCGTGACCAGCAGATGACCCCTATTGAGTTTTGGGTCAAGGGGTCAAAGGTCAAGGTCATGACCAGTAGATACTTTATAACCCTTATTAATTGTTTTATCACTGGGTCAGAAGTCATGCATAATAACCTTATCACATGACTAATTGGCTGCTGATAGGGGGCATACATGTTTTACAAACATATCTTGTTATTAGATCTATTCTTTCCTGTTCAACAAAGAAATAAATAAAAACAGGTCGCGAAAATATGTGACAAATGTCCGTTTACGCATTTTTTCCAGTAAGGTTTAAGTATCTTAACTGTAACTAGGAATAAGCTGGAAATACAATTATTATTTCTATTGTTTCAGTCGGCAAATTGTTACAAAATAATGCTTTTAGAAGTGAAGAAAGGTCATTAAAATAATCTCTAGACTCTTCATTTTTTCTAGGGGTCATAAACACGCCGGCTCTGTTTGGGAAAAAATCAGTGCATTTATGATAATACTCACAGTGAATTTCACCGATTGCAGCTTTGAAGGTCTTCTTCTGATAATTTGCTTGAGCTATTTCACCTTCCTCGTTGTATGTCTTTATTGGGGAGACGATATCAGTTCACTGTTGATATGAGACGAAGTGTCTGCCGTCTTTGAATATTGCGCGCACAATAAACCTGTGTTCTACGTAATAAACATGTGTACTTCGTCAGTAAAATGTGCTTGATTCGCATAATTTCGTGTAATTCCGTTGTTTTTGTCGTCAATACAATGACTGAATAATTTCAATTATATCGTTGAATTTTATTTCACAAATCTATTATTTTAAGCACAACAAGCGCTTGAATTTCATACAAAGCTACAGTAGTTTCCAAAACAATTGTGTTGCTACGTCATTAGTATACGTATCCAATACGTCATGAAATTATGCTCGTCTCGGTTAGCGTAAATATACGGATAATGCTCGAGTATAATCGTAAAGGTTCGCTGGTTAAGTAAAGACTAAGTTATCATCGTTAATTTCCGTCAGCATAAATATGACCTGCCACATATAGGCCTACTTTAATTCAGGACGGGGATTCGGGTTTTGACTCGTGAAAATTTGGAAATGCACAAATTTGACACGTGAAAAAATCTGCACAAGAGTCAATTTGCCACATTGGATTTTCAACTATGCAATAATAATCACCTTACTGTAAATCCACCCCTAATTAGATCTACATATTAGTGTTCAAATCACACTCAATAAAAATGTCAACAGGCAGTGTAAGCCGTGTATAAAGTGGTTTATACACACAGCCTGTGCACTGAAGCATGACATCAGTGGATGCAATTTGACAGCGCTAAAAATAGCTCTACACAACTGATAAAAATTACATACATCAGTTGTCAATTATTGATTATTTTTTTAAGGTTTATAATACGTCTTTGATTTACTTGGAGTGCCTGTACATTTGTTATTTCTTTTTGGATTATATATTCCTATTATCTATTAATTAAATGGCCAATGATAAAATTGTCATAAATGCAGGTTGACCATTAAGGTCAATTGATTATTAAATTTCAATTAAATAATTATAATAATAGTAATCCTAGAAAAATATTATAAAATAGAACTAGATCAGTATGTTGTTTTATTTTAAAAAAGAAAGAAAACACTTTTATTTTCAATTTTATTGTCTTCCTTCTTTATTTACTTGTTTACTTTCAACAAATAGAATTCCTAGTCTTTAGGAATTTATGTAAGATTCAAGGAATTTAGCACAGATGTTAAGGATTTTGTTCTACAAGATAAATTCTAAGTAATTCCCAAAGACTAGGAATTTTGCAAAATCTTAAGTCTTAGAAATCTCAGAAAATAAATTACAATTCCTAGAATAACATAGAAATTGATGAGTTGTTTAAAAATTATTAGAAATGCCTAGTTCTCAGTAACTGGTATTTCCTAGGCCATACTAGAATAGCCAAGACATGTTTTAACATTCTGGAATTTTCTAGGATAATAACTGGGAAATACTGGGACTTTTTAAATACCAGTATATATTTCTGCAAGGGAAGGCAAGTTTTGAGAACATTGTAATTTAATTAATTTTTTTTCGGTGATATTACCCCACCCACTTTTGAAGCTCTACTCTTACGGCATAAATGCCCAGAAAATGTTTTTTTATGCTTAACTTGTCTATGTTAAATTGATAAAGTACACACACTTTAAATGCATTTTTGTTTATATTGTGTAAATACGGAAAAACGAAAGTCATCATATTGTCAAAAAATGCTATTTTTTACCACTTTTTTGGTAAATTAATAGTGATAATTTAAAAGTTTGCCATATAATTGTCATTTTTGCTTGATTGAACCATAAATTAGCCATATTTTATCTGATATTGTGCAATTGAAACTACTTTGTACAAAATCCGTATGTAAAAAATCAAGAAACAAAAATTATATGGTATTTTGTAATTTATGGCGGCCATATTGGCGGCCATCTTGGATTTTTGTACTTTTGCCCGGGCTGCGTAACTTAAGAAATGGGTTTTTAGAAACTACAAACAATATGCTTTATAATGGCAATGTTTCTTTTGATGATACGGTAAATTGCAATAAAACCCCGCCATCTCTTGGACTAATGTGGTGCTATTGTTTTTGTTTCATTTTGTTCAAAGCCTTGAAAATGGCTACTACATGCACCTACTACATACATGTGAACTTTTTTCAATAACCAAGTGATATTTTTCTTCAAAAAGAGGGGTTTTAGAATTTGCAGTAAACAAGGGAGATTTCTTTTATTTGTGAAAATAACCATTTTTTGAAAGAAAAATCTTTGAAAATTTGGCTTGCAGGAAGTGGGAGTCTCCTGCTAAAAGTGGGAGAGTTCACATGTATGCACCTACCACATGTGATTTGAAAATTTGGTAATATTA